>NC_050523.1:25157945-25212379 GCF_002922805.2 Oryzias melastigma | reverse complement strand
TGTGTTTGCCCACATTGGCTTAAGTGGACACTCAGTGGATAGGCTTGCTACGCTAGCCAGCCTCCCATTGGATGGCTTAGCATGCTAGCAAGCTCCTCTGTATCGTGCTAGTGGACTACGGTGTAGCAAGCTAGATCTGCTGTATCGTGCTATTGTGCTCTACTGTATCGTGCTAGTGCACTTCACTGTACTGAGCTAGTGAGCTCCACTGTATTGAGCTAATGGCTCTGCTGTAGGAGCTTCGGTGTACCGAGCTATCAAGTTACACTCTAGCAAGCTCCACTGTCCAATGGGAGGCTGGATAGCATAGCGAGCCAACACACTGAGTGCCCACTTAAGCCAATGTGGGCAAACACTGGTGGGCCCACATTCTCTGGCCCCTTTTAAACCACAAGGCTGTAGCCTTGTTTGCTGGGGTGAATCACATCAAAGTCAGCTCTGAATTGTAGTTTACTACATTTATATGTGAGGAAGTCTGAATGAGAAAATGCATAAAATCTCATAAATAAACAGTTTATTGTTCTTCACATTTCTTGGTGTTCTTTGAGTCTACAGTCAGTACCAGTAAAATACTTAAGTTCTTTTAAAATCGGATACTTTAACACTTTTACTCAAGTATTGTTGTAAGTGGTAACTTGTAATTTTTACAGTAAGGTATCTGTACTTTTACTCAAGTATGGTTTTCAGGTACTCTTTCCAACTCTACATGTCTTTGACTTGGAGGAGCTGCTTCACACTTGACTGAAAATTGCCACAGTTACAATTTCTACATTATTTTCATGAAGGTCCATTCACATATATTGACTACTGTCAAAAACCCTCTTAACAATACTAGATTTTGATCTTTTATCAATTTATCATAAAATAATGCAACAACCTCTCCATTCCTATTTTTGATGTCCAGTGGAAATAACTTTCACCTTATTGTTCAAAATTTCTGAAATCACAATAACAATAAATGGTTGCTTGAAGCTGTATAGATGGTCAATGACACTACAACGCATAAAAGAGACGGTCCACTGGAGCTCAGCCATGAGGCCAACAAAGACCTCTTCAAGACGACAAAAGCGGCATTTGAAAGACAAAAACTACACCAAGATTAACAATATGTTCAGAAATTCCGTCACCCGCTGTTTCCAACCATTCACTCTGGTAAATGAGGGTGAAACAATAAACAAAGCCAGCAGTAAAGCCTCCAGAGTCAGTGTGTTAGCAGGTTAGGACGGTTTTGGAGGAACCGGTATGGTGAGCGGCTGCAGGAACCAGCTTGGAGTCCCACCCAGCAGTGGTTTGCTGGGGTCTTTGTGTTTCCAGCTGTAGGAAGGTTATCTTTTTGTGAGTCCATTTTCCAGAGGGTTTGTGTGTCTCTGTGTCATCACGCTTCAATGAGACTCCAAGTGCAACAATGCACAGCTTTAGTCAGCCATGTTTGCTCTCTTCAGATGCAAAATCGTTGTTACGTTAAAGGGTTCATCTTCTCCCCACATAGTGAACGTTACAATTGACACGTTCACTGGAGCTGCTGCCTGCGGACGAGGAGGGAGTTCTGAAGCAAAGGCTGTGCTAATGCCCTCCACCAGATCCAGGAGAAATCAGTGGACCAATGGTGTCTGAAGGGTGCTCTGATGTTTGTGCTCATTTACGTCCCAGTTCAAGGAAAACATCTGTCTTCATTAATGAGCCTTTTTTACAGCTGCACAACAACCCACTTTGTTGACATGATCACATCCAGCATAGACTTTATATGTGAGAAAGTTTGAATAGGAAAATGCATTTACATCAGCGAGGATTGGTTCCAATAATCTGAAGCCTGTCATAGGCTCTTTGTATGACATTTTTCAACAAACAAAACCCAGAATCAGTCACATTCTAAGTTATACACTTTGAGAAAAGGTTTTGTCTGCCAGAGGTATGAATGAGAGGGTGGAATCATGTTTGTTTTGAGCGTGTTGTCCATATTATTGACAATGAGGCTGCTGGGATGGATGCTTCCTTCTACTGCTGAGGATCACAGAGCTCTGGAGTTTAGATGTGATGTTTCATCATGTGGTGCAAAGACCACCAGTCAGAGCATCATCTGGAGGATGGAGATGACGCCCCCCCCAGTGAGTTAGTGCCACAGCTCTGACCCCGGTGCAAAAGCTACAGGAGATCTGTCTTTTTACACGATTGATTCGATGTGCAGAAGAGTTTCTGATCATCTGTAGAGGCTCGAAACCTGTTGAGGTTCATTTGAGGAATCAGTTATGGTTATCATGAAATTCTCTTCAATAGTTTGTTTGGGGGAAATTACTTTATTCCAGAAAAAAGTTAAAGTGTGGCATACGAATGCCGGTATCTGAGTCTTTGACTGAAGAGAAAAGAGAACTGTCAGTCAGGTAGGAAGACGTTAATATTATTACACACTCACCGACATATGATTTCTACACTTGGTTCTCAACAACACTGCTTTTAGAATTGTAGCCATTAGAATAAGCACAAGCACTCCCCAAGGTTCTGTCCTCAGCCCACTACTGTTTTCTGAAACACCTCTGATAGTAAATTGGTGGTAAAACTGGGACTTACCAAAAGTCCTGGCATTCTGGCAAACACACATGGAGCACAGAAACTTGCTGAAACTGAAGCAGAAAGCTTCTTCTCTATCTGTGTTTGTGAACTTTGGTTCAAACTCTCCTGAAGATATGGACACACACTCATCGTGGGGTCAGAGATGTGTTTCACTCTAACTAAAGTTAAAGACACAAAAACAAAATAAAAAAACGTGAAGTAAAGGTTTGGAAGGCTCAAAGCTCTCTCATGTAGTTTCAGACGACTTCAAGCCTTCTAAAATGCCGTTTTCTGAGAAAGTGTGTCAAACACATTTTTGAAACCTCCTCAACATTTTAGGTCACATCACCATACAAGTGGTTTAAGACACTTTGCTAAGAGTATCCATCAACAGTTAGCATTCACAGCCCTGACATGTTAAAGCAGCACATCTCGAGTGTTTCCAGCTCCGCAGGCCAAAGTGACAGTATGGTATTGTAGGTGCACAAATATCTGGGGACACATCTATAGAAATGAATAAGAACCTCATCAGAAAATTCAGTCCAGATTATAGTTTGTGCCTTATCGTTAACCCTGTAACACCGGAGGTTGTGTGTTTGTGTTCTTTATTTGATTTGCTTGGATTTCCAGTAGATTGTGAAGGAGAAAAGCGGCTCGATGGAATTATCGTGTTAATGGTTGAAAACTTATAGTACGTTAAAGATTTTGTATTTAAGCGTCACCTGCGACAGTCCAACACTAGTGAATATTTGCAGATCTTTATGTTGTGATAGAGTGTGTAAACTGTTCTGCATTCAGTCTTATCAGTCTAAACTAATAGCTTTATAGCTTCCATGGCCGACCTACACTCTGAGCTTTATCAACTGCAAGCAAGTTCATGAATTGACGGTAAAGTTTAAGTTGATTTGATTTAAACGTGAACAGAGTCAAACAGTTTCCCAGTTCAGAGCCATGAAGTCAACAGCTGAGCGTGAGAAAAGAGGTTTCTCTGAGCATGTCCTCGGGTTTTCTTTCTTTTTATGAGCGGACTCTGTGGCTAATATCTGTGGCATGTGAGCTGCCCTGCCTTCTGCATCAGCTGCTCTGACGTCAGAGCTCGTTGCTCGGGGACACAGACTGATGAGATCAGTCAAAAGTGTGGCTGTGAGAGGATGACTTCAGCTCAGCGGGGCTCCCTGCAAACACTTGCATGGTGCCTGTTTCAGCAGAGCTGGGAGGATTTCTGTCAGAGAGATACACTCTGATGGCTAAACGGACATCGGAAGAATCTTTGAAGACAGCCATGTTTCGGGCATGTTTGGTCGTTCAAAACATGAGGAAAAAGATGAGTCAGGGAGGAGATTTTAGGCTTTTAATGCGCTGAACTCCAGCAGACTAAAATATGATGAAACTGAGCTTCAGCAGTAGAATTTATGCTTGCATGTTCCTCCCTTCACATTCCGTTTAAGACCAGGGTGTCCTAAAATGCACCTGAGGAATCGTAACTGAAAAAACAGCATACCTGAGAGGCTTTATGTCTTTGAGAGTAAATCTGTTATATTTAGGGCATGCTTTCTTTAAATACGGGGATCTGTTTCTTTTTAATCTTTGAATTTCACGTCTCCCATGACCATTTTTCTCAATTAAAAAAATATTCTTATTAGTGTTTTAATTATGATTCTGAACCAACATCTCACAACCAAATGTCTTAAAAAGCCATTTTTCATGTTGATCTGAAGCAGGGGTAGGGAACCCTGGTCCTCGAGAGCCACCTTCCTGCTTTTTTTCCCATATACCTTGCTCTGGCATGTTCTTATTGGCTGGACACACCTGAACCAGGTAATCAGTCATGATAGGGACTCAAACAATTACCTGGTGCAGGTGTGTCCAGCAAATAAGAACATGCCTGAGTTAGGTATATTGGAAAACAGGCAGGAAGGCGGCTCTCGAGGACCAGGGTTCCCTACCCCTGATCTGAAGCCTCTGTTTCCAAAATCTCCTCTGAGGGGGTGTGGTTTTTGGAGCTCCGATGCCCTGCTTTCCATCGAGGTCAAGTAAGAAGACTCAGTTTCATTCTCACTTGGATCTGGACCAACACCTGACTGTGGCTTTTGTCTTAGGCTCCCCTGTGGATTTTCTAGGTTTCTTCCAGTTAAGGAGCTCCAGATAAAATCTAACCTCTGTGGGGTGTCCAGTCATTTTCTGACAGACTCATGAAGTTGCAATGATCAGCTGAAGAAAGTTGGTGTCTTCTATGAAATGTGGACTTGTGGCTCAGGTGCAGAGCATGACAGGTGCTTGCTGGAGTTCACTGAGCACTGAGGACAGCCCGTCCTTTCACTAGTGCAGGTAAAGCAGTGCACTACTCTCTTGTTTTTTAGTCACCAGTAGCCATGAACGTGATTGAAGAAAAAAAAACTGTTTGAGGTAGAGACTGAATACTTCTGTAATGCAGTGGATCTCTCTGCTGCTGTTTGTGAAGCTGAAGCTCTGAGGCATTACGGATGGAGAGCAGCTAACAAAGACATCTACAATGGTTAAAGGGATTTTAAGGTACTTTTGTTCATCTTTGAAAAATAAAATTGTCAGAGGAGTTTATCAAATTAAATAGCAGATAAACTTTTTCATTATTTTTAATGTTGGGGTCATAAAATTGCATCTGAACAAAGCGGGAATACCTGCCTGAAGCAGCAGAAACACCAAAGTGGAAGTCGTTTGATTTTTATGCTCATCCCCACGTTTGGAAAACAAACAAACAAACAAACGCTGTTTCATTAGAAACCTCACAAGCAGACTGCCAGGCACGGCAGTGGAGGAATGATGACATGGGCATTTCTTTTATTGTAGCCATGAGACATAACTCATAAAAGAGTGAAGATCACAGAAGACTATAAAGAAATAATGGAAATTGTAATAACTGGACTAAAAGAAAGGGTTCTCTCTGGAGGCTTTAGGCCTTCAACATCTGCTGGACCAAGTGAGGGACGTTTATTGAGTCTTTAAATGTGAGTGGTGCTCTGTCTGCTGTTGTATGAGAAATCTGGGGGAGCAGTGAGGCAGAGGATGATGTCAAACGTATCAGTGCTGCTGGACTCCCTCACCTTTGTGACGTGCTGGTGAGGCACAGGAGCATTTTAAACGAGACGCGTGTGCAGTTCTTTGTCTCGGTGTTGTTTTGTGATAGACTGGTACCCTGCAGGACAGAGACAGCCCTGCTTCTGCCTCAACCCTATGAGCCTGCACAGAGGTCAAACTGTACTGGGAATGGACGTATGAACTCTCTGACCAGAATGGATTGCAAATATCCCAGAAAGACATTCTTCCTCGGCTCATTGAACTCCGTAACTTCTTCTAAAGTCTGACCCTGATCCACACAATAAACTGACATTGAAGAACTTCAAATCTTTAGTAAAGCTAGTGACCTTATCACCAGCTCAGTGGCCTTGTGGTGGAGTGTTCGCCCTGAGACTGGAAGGTCAGGAGTTTATATCGTGGTCGACTCATACCAAAGACTCTAAAAGTGGGATCCAGTGCCTCCCTGCTTGAGCACAGCTTTGTCTGCAGCTCACCACTCCCCCAGGAGATGGTCAGATGCAGAGAACAAATTCCACACACCTAGATGAGTGACAGATAATGGGAATCCAGCTTTTAACTCGTGTTATCGCACTACAATACAATCTGCTGCTTGCTCGAGTCACTGAGATCTCTCCACCTTATTTTTAAAACATTCATATTTTACAATAAGTTCCAATTTTCTTTTTCGGCTGACAGAACCAAAGAACAATTTTGTCCTAATTCTAGAACATGTGAAATATAAGAATGTTTGAAAAAAATGAGCTTCTTAAAAGATAATATGAAAAGATGCAGGAGATCACAAGTTTCAAAGCTCACAAAGTTTTTTAATGAGCAATTTCTTATTCATATTTTGCTCAATATTTCAAAAGTTATAAATCTTATAAATACTAAAAGTAAAAGCAGTAATGTCCTGAACGAGCTGAACGTTTTGATACAAAGATTGCTAAAATGAATGAAAGTGTGATTGAGTTTTAGAATCACTATAGTGTAAATGCTGCAAAGCATTCACACTACAACATAGAAATCCTTGCTGTGGAGACTTACTCGTTGTACAATAGGTAAATTAGAAAGTGCATCAAATGAATTGACATTATTTTGTAGGTTTGGAGTTTAAACCCTTAAAGGTAATAATGAACATGGGAGAAGCTGAGTTTCTGCTAGTAGCTGCTGATTTAAATGAGGACACACCAGAAAAGTCACAGACGAGGACAGGAATGGTCATTTTGAATTCAACTCATTATTGCAGTTAAACTTGTACAGAGTAACAGATTACAAAGCTCATGGCACAGTCACTGAAAAAGAGAAATGAGGCGTGTATGTACAACAGGTAGGAAAAAGAAAAATCATCAACATTTTGGCTAATAGAAACACCAGGGGTAACATAAAAATGAAGATACTGTTATTCGGGAGATGACTTGATTATACAACAAAGAAAACATGAAATGAAACATTGCAAAAAAAAAACAAAAACAAAACTTCAAAAATACATTTGAGCACTTTCATTGACAGAGTCAGTCCTGGTGTTCGACCTAGGTCCGAGTCAGAGCAGCTTTTCCTTTTGACAAAAGCTCATTTTGAATGGCAAACACTCAGAAACTGCACAGAACATGATGTGATCTCTTTTTGGGGAAACAGCTGAAGAGATTGTTTGCAGACGACCTTCTCCTTTAGATCAGCAATGCTCCAATTGTTTTCAAAATGTTCACGTCGACTCCGGTGCTGAGAGTTAACCCACACTCCAGGAACAGAAAAGCATAGAAGTCAAGGCTGACTCACTGCCACCAGGGGGCGCTAGAACAGATTCATCTCTTTGGGAACCAAAGTTACTTTTGTCACATCCTCCGACTAAAAAAAATGAGTCACCAAAGACTCTTATACATGGCAAAGTTTTAATATTGCAAAAAAAATAAAAAATCAATGACCCCTACTTCTTTATTTGGTGAAAACTGATAGAAATCCCTCTCGTTTGTTTCAAATCACGACTGATTTGAAACAAGTGATGCTTGGTGTGAGCTGTGACAACTCTTTGACTTACACTTTAGATGGTCGGCAACCAGAAGCACTAACACTACTGAGCACCACGGACCAAAACCAAAGATTGCCCCCGCCTACTGTACCGGGTCAAATACAACCTCACGCGTAAATTGTTCTTCTTCGTCATCGTCGTGTCTCACTGATAAATCTTCACCCCACTGATAAATGGATGAGGACTATTTACACACGTCTGCCAAAAACATACAACTGAAAATGGTAATGCTATGAGGCGTGTAGAACGGAAAGAAACATGTTTCTTGTAGATCTAACAGCTCCACTGAACCCTCAAAAAACATCTCCCACATACAGAAAAAACAAAGCAAAAAGTTCTTGACCGCACTACAGTTTCAATGTGACATTTTTTAAACACATACTGAACTTTACTTTTTCATCTTTTAACAAAAAAAGAAAAAGAAACATACAACGTATTTCTAAAACACAAAACAGTCTACATGTAAAAATATAACTTTTACGTACACAATTTCAAAATAATGGTAAAGTTTGCCATTTTGTTGCATACAATTTACAAATGTCTGTGTGTTGTTGCCTTGAATCGAGCGCAGTAGATGGAGCTGATCCGGTCCCGTTCTGTCCCGAGCAGAGTGTTGTCATGGCAACAACCGTGAATTCAATAAAGTCCTTTAATTTATAACACTGAGGGGCCGTGCTGACGTCTGCCAGCTCAGTCTCTGACCAAACCAGTCCTCACCAAAAAACACTTCTCTGCAACTGATAAGAACAATAAAAAAGACAGAATCGGCACCCTTGTCATATACTGTATATATTTTTGTACATTTATATATAGACTGATTTATTCAAATAAATTCTTTTCCAGTTTCTGTGCCTTCCTGTCGAATGGTTGGGATTTTAGCCACTTCAAAACGGTCGCCGACAGATATCGCTGCAGTCGACTAGATTGTGTTCTCTCTTTTTCAGTTATTGTAGTTTTTTTCTGTTTTCTTTCTTTTCTTTTGTTTTTTTTTTCTTTACAGATTTTTTTGAATTCGACATGTAAACCAGAACAGACAAAAAAAGTAATAGGAGAAAAGAGTCTTTGTTAAAAAAAGAGAGCAGAGAGAGAGGAAAATAAACCTGCTTTACAACGAACGACCACACACAGTACTGAAGACTACATTGGCTTACAAACCAGCCCATCAAATATCCATAAAAAGCTGAGAAGCTATAATACAAGAAGAGACCGTGGAAAAAGGTGTGTGGGGGCGGAGCAGGGACGTCTGGTCAGGGTTATGGAGGACCATGGGGGGGTCTATTCTTGCTAAATCAAGCGTCTGTTCTGTTGGCTCCAAGTCAGAGCACACTGTCTACTTACATATAAGCGTACAGTACATTAAATACAGTTTACTTTTTTTATCCAAAAAATACTTTTTTTTCCTTTTTAACTTTTTTTAAATTCCCAGGTCTGGTAAAAAACCTGACTGCATAGAACCTAGCGACTAAGAACAGGTTTCCCTAAGCTTGCATCCTATTAAAAGACCAGGTTAATGTCCTTCTCTGGCAACTCCAATGATATGAACTCTAAAAAGGCACTTTGGTACGAGTGTGAATGTTCAAATTGCATCTGTGGGACGTGTGGGCGGGGCGGAGGGCTGGGGGGCTCTGGTTCAGGGCTCGTAAGGCTTGTGTCTGGGGGGTTGAACTGAGATGAAAGAGGCTGACACTGAACTCTGGGATGATAGTGGAAACGGTACACTAATGCAATCGTCTGGTGTTCTGATGGTGTCACGTGGAGAGAGGGAGCAGCACCAGACCCAATCCAACACTCAGGAAGTCCTGCTGATTGATTCACTGAGCGGACTGTCAGTCAAGCTGGGGGGACTTCATTCTCCTGATGGTCAAACTGGAAAAATCTAGAAAGTTTCTCTCTGACTCTCAACCACACAACTAAGTGAGCAGCTTTGAAGCTGCAGAAGCAAACCTGATGCTCCAGAGGTTACACTTGTGCTAATGCTCCTCTTGGCAGCACTGGTGAGATGTTCACCAACACCACTTTAGCTAAATGATTGGCTCCACCAAGCAGAATTCTCCACCTGTGTGGAAAAGTCTTGATTAGGGATGTAACAATTCAGTCAAGCTGTCATTCCATTCAATTCCATTGACAGTTTTAAAGTCACAATTTCAATGTTTTCTGTTTTCACTCAACACAATGAATTAAAGGTATTTTAAGGCCAAGTCTGTTTTCTTTTTCCCCTTACATCAAACTGTCTGTTTTCCTAACAGAAAGGATACAATACAAATAAACAACTATACAGAATACTGAAATGATCACAAATCCTTTCATACTCGGTTCATGTTGTGCTCCATGTGTGATGGGCCGCTCCGCTCCAGCACAACACAACCCCCCCCTGCATTTTTCTAAATTTAGGCACAGGCCGAGAAAAAACATCGATGAACATGTTGACGAGTTTGAATCGTTTTTTTACCGATTCATGAAGAATTGTTACATCCTTAGTTTCTATCAGACTTGAATGTTGGTAAAGTTTAAGCTGAAGGATTTCCAGGGTGACAGTCAGTCAGAATGTAACCCTCCCTACAACTGTCCCAGGAATTGTCTCCCCCTCTAGTCTGTTTGGCTGTCCTCCTTAACAGAAGTGATGTATTCAAACAGAGCCACTCTGAAATCAGGAGAACTCCAGGGTCCTCTGGTCACATGCAAGATGGCGCCAGAATCAATCTTTAGCCAGAAGCGGAAATTACCCAACTTTAGCCGGTTACGCAAGCAGGAATTTTCTAAACTTTAGGAAACCCTTACAAAAAGGATATTTTAAAGACATTTCAGAACTATCAGCTTTAAGCTTTTAAATGTGAATAACCTGTAACTGTCTAGAAGTTTAGAGTGAAGATGAGCTTCAAATGGACAGAGAACGTTTATTATTTTATTCCTGTCAAGTCCATATTAACACGTGTTCAGATTTGTACGACCTGTTTACCTCTGGAGAAAAAGCTGGAGAAATGCTGCTTTTCTCTGTGACAGAGAGTGTCACGGAGAAAAAATAGCAAAAAAAAATCAAAAGCTTAACACGGGGGTTCTGGTTGAAGACTTCCGGCCAATGATGGATGGATGGAAATTATGTTTTTTTTTGCGACCGGCTTCAGCACGGGGAGAGACTTCTGTCTATTAATTTTCGAGCGCCATATTTTTTCTCTGTGGCCAGATTCTCTTGGATAACTGATCAAGTGTTTTAGCTCTGCTCCTCTGTTTTCCCTCCTTCCTTTTGCTAGATGTACACCTCTTTTGCTGTCAATCAGATTGCCTTCACGTCTCTAATGGGGCTTTCTCCTCATACTACACCAGTGTCCCTCAAAGGTTGATTGACTTCTGATTTAAGATCGACTTTCTAAGACTTCTTCTGAGTGGATTCAGGGGCCCTCTGGACGCCAACAGGCTCAAGTGTTTTTCTTCCTTTAACTAGTGTTCAAACTATAAAGACAAACGTCTGTACAGGTCTGGAAAATGCCATGAAAACAAATAAAAAATGAGACCTCCAGACTGCTTTTACACTGGAGATGAGAAAGCCTTTTCAAAGGGAATGTGTCAGACGAAGAGAACAGGTCATCCCTCTCCTCCAGCCCTGCCTCTGTCTATGATAGTCGAGCATCTGTGGAGGTTCTGGCAGAATTTGCTCCCTAAACTCTTCCTCTTTGTAGCAGTTTGTCAGTGAAAGTGTGTAAAGGAGTGTCTGAGTGTGCAGCCTTCTTGTTGCTTTTCTCCTTGTACTTCTCCCTGTGTGCATCAATCTGACATTGCATCCAAGAAGAGATCAGGCACAGCTTCGTCCACAGTGTGGCGTCAGATTGCCGTTCAGAGGCTGCGTTCCACAGCTGCGCAGTGTTGCTTCAAGAAGAATCTCTTTAAACACTTTGTGATATGTTTTGTTCCACTCCCCAACCTGCTCACTGTCCGTGTCAAGTCGCGCTTTTTTTAACTATATACATATATGTATATATATATATATATATACATATATATATATATATATATATATATAACTTTTTTGTTCTTGAGAACTGGGAATGCTGATAGAACACGTAAAACGAGAAGGAGTTTTTTGAACATTGTGATCCCAAAGATTTCTGTCTGTTTTCTGTCAGAAAGTTTCGCTCTGCTGCTGCGTCCCGACTGAAGCAGCTGTGGGTTGACTTCAGACAGAGGTGCAGAGCGACGAATGCGGTTGGTTTTCTCTACAGAACCAGGAGGAGATGACGGAGAGCAGGATTGAAGGACAGATGAGTGGAGGAATCGCAGCAGATCTGATTGGTCAGGCCAAAGCTCCAGAGACAAGGATCGGTCGGGCTTAAGCAACAACGGGTTTGATCGATCGCCAGGTTGTCATGGAAACTCCGTCAGAGGAAGTGGTCGCTCATCATCTTGATAAACTCTGGCACCTTGGACCTGCAGAGTGCAGAAATGATGGTGAAAACAAGGATTCAGAAGGAAACCAGAACTTTTAGAGGGAAGTAAATATTTATGGTACATATTTATATGCCGGTTTACTACCTTAGAAGCCACAAAGCATGTTACAGTCACAGTCCCATTCACTCACAAACACACACATTCACACACTGATGAATATCAGCCAGGAAACTATTTGGGTAGAAGTTATTTGGGAAAAGTTTTAACTGCAGCAACAGTTTGGAAACTTCTGGCTGAGCACAGCCACTAAAGGCCGGTTTCTACTGGCAACAATCGTTCAACAGTCCCTCCGCAATGGCGTGGAGTAGTTCAAACTCGTGTTGGCTGCTTTTATTTGATTTTGAACATGGACGACATCCTGCTGGTGTTCTTGCTGTGAACGCGCTGAGGCAGAGGAGTGTGCTGTGTTCATCCTCTCACAGAGGTGGAAAAAAGGAACAAGACACCAATTGCAATCTGTAGTCTAGTGCAATATATGACATATATCTATGTGAGATATATCTTTAGTTCTTATCTTGTCCACTCTCTCTGTCTGTGTGTGAAGTTCTGTATTTTCTTTTTATCATCTTCGGTGTTAAAAACACAGTTTCCTCCGTCATCGCATAATTTAATCGCTCTCATAAATACAGGTTTAATGATGTGATTTGTGTAAAAAGCATCAAAATTCCAGTGGTGGGTGACATCACCAGCAGGTCTCACACTCTGCACTAACTGGAGCAATTCCACTGGTCGACCACTGCACCACGAGCAGTCTAGGGAATCTTACTTTTAAAAAGTAATTACTTATAGTTACTAGTTACATTTCCCTAAAAGTAATTAAGTTAGCCACTCAGTTACTGCATCTTAAAAGTAATTAGTTACTTAGTAAAGTAACTTCTCCAGTTAATTTGTCAATAACAATATGGCAGTAAATGTTATGTTTGTCCCCAGCTGCCTGCAAAGACAACAAAGAATTTTCAATAAATGCAATAATAATGCGGGTTAGGTTCTACAAATGAGATAATCTTGTTTAGTTACAACATAGAGAGGGAGGATTGAAGTGTAGAAATTTAAATATTTATTTATCAGAATTATATATAAAAAAAACACTCCATCAAGCTATATATAAACATATAGGTTAACTTCACATAAACTGGACACAAATGTTTTAAATATCAACTTCTTTTAGTTATCCTAAATGTTGTTTAAACAAACACAATAGTTTCAATCCTAGTAATAGAGGGGAAATTAAAATACTAAATATCAAGAATAATTAACAATAATCAAGCAACAATATTTCTCCAGCACTAAATTTGTATTAAGTTGTATCTTAACCTAAACTTTAACATTGTGATTCAGAATGATCAAACTACAAAACTGCAACAAGAAAATATAAATAACATTAACTCTACATGAGGAGAAACAAAAATACCATCCAGCAGCAGAATGATTTCTACCACTTCCTCACAGTATTTGTGTTCAGTTCTGTGGGAGTTCCTGGACCGTAGAGTCCAGTTTGTCTGGTTTTAATGGTGCTGCTTTGAGCTCTAACACACGGGCTCGGCGGCTTGTGAGAAAAAAAAAACTGGGAATGAACAGCCTGAGACGGCCGTCGGTAACTGTCTTTCTAGCGGGACACAACGTGGGTCTGACGTAAACATTTGTCCATTTTGTTTCAAACTCAAAACGTGTTATTTCATCCTGAAACTGCTGAAACTTGTGTTGTCTAATTCCTGGCAGAGCAATGCACGGACATGGATCTCGGGCCATGCCCCGCCCACTTGAATCCCCAGCCAATCATGATCTGGAGTGTGACACCCCCCCCATTAAAGACAGTCTTGCTGTGAAGCGCTCAGGAGATGAGAGCGAGCACTCGCAGCTTATTGAACCCACACCGATAAACTGAAGTGACGCGTCAGGATCTGCACTCAGTAACTGTAACGGCGTTGTAGCGGGGATTAAAGTAACTAGTTAGATTACTCTATTACTGAACTTCTAACATCGATAGTAACGCAGTAATGGCGTTCCTCCCAACACTGCAACACGAGTGATTCCAGATGGCTTTGAAGGGTAAACCGGCCTTTAGACTGTAATCCTCAGCAGAAACTGTGACCTCTGTGTCTGACTGTTGACCCTCAGGAGGAATCGGCAGCAGCACCGCGTATGCTTTGATTTTCTAACTGAATAAAAAGAAGACATTAATTTAATGGTGGAAAAAGTCTGAGCCAGCCCAGTCTGTCCAGGTGTTCCTACAAGTCCATCCTGAGACTGGACAGACACTCATCTGCTGCAGGACGTCAGGAGACGCTTTTCTCTCAGTTTGAGATGTTTTGATGTTTTGGCTGCAATGCAAAAACCAACTGTTAACTACGGTGGAGTAAGAATCAAGATTAGGAATTGTATGCACAAGTCTAAGCTCCTCTGATTATCAGAAATGTCAGTCAAATATTCAACTCAGTCTGGGCTGCATAACGGAATGATGATCCAAAGAGGGTGTGGGGTCCAGAATGACCCGCAAAGTTCAGGCTGCAGGATGCTGTGGAGATGTGCCCCCTAAGCTAAGCACATATGACAGAATACAACTTCAGAATGGTGGGACATGGTTCAGACTTGATTGTTTTTCTTGTTCCTGGTCTCAGTTTGAATCGTTTCCTGAGGGGTGAAGGTTTGAGTTCAGCAGAGGGAAGAGTGCAGATGTGTTTGTCAGAGGTTGATCTTCTAAAGGTCAAGTGGGAATTGATACATTTATTTATTTTTTAACTTAAGGGACATCTTTGGAAGACTTCAACACATCGAATAAAGAAGAGATAAACAGAAATCCGCTGAGGAGATTTGGAGTATATTCTGTTTTGTAAAATGTTTCAAAAGCTGAAGACGCTCACATGCAGCAGACATCCTTCATCTCCCACTCTGCCAAAGGTTTGTGGTTTGTGTTGCATAACAGCAGATTCTTATCACAGACCTTTGACAGATAGATAAGCTGCACATTAGAGCCACTCCACATGCAAACACACACAGAACAGGAGGGGCATGGGAAGCCGTTAAAATCACTCTTATGGCCAATCTGTTGTTAAAATGTACCCAGACCAGACACTCTGCTGTCACCAGGAGCTCTGCTGGCTCTTACAGACAGAAGCTGATGCACGCATCAGCTTTCTTTCAATTTGACCTGCATCACATTTTCACATTCTTGCTGTCTGTGTAGATTTTAACAATTCAGCCCTGCATGATTATGAGTGTGAAAATGAAAAGACAGCTGTGAAAAAGTTGCTCGTATCTTTACTGATTATCAGACAAATAAACAAACAAACAAACAAACATGTTTTACAATTACAATCTTATTCATTTCAACAAAAAGATAAAAAAGCAGAGGTCACCTGGGTTTTTATGTGATCTCATTCATAGAATGAAAAACATTTCTGGATCCTGTCAGCTTCTATGTTTGGAAAAACCCAGCAGTCAGAGGCTTCAGTCACATCGTCACTTGACTTGGTTAAAAGTCAAGCAACAAAAACTTCAGACTCAACCTCTTAAACTTTTTTTGTTTCTTCATAAGGCTTAAATTAGAAGTACAAGTTTTGTTTGTTTGTTTGTCACTTTGTCATGATTCTTGTTGTCATTGTGGCATCTCTGGCCTTTCTTTGGAACGACTCAGTCTTTGGTTTAAAGGTACAACAGCAGATTAGTGGATAAGAGAAATCTTCTGACCATTCAGGGGGAGGAGATGTTGCTGCGTTTTACATTTGTCCCATGGGATTTGGTCCGTCTCCCATGGCAGCGGCGGCGTGGTGTGCGGCAGCCAGCGAGAGGGGAGTCCCGTCTGAGGTGACGGTGACCTTCTCTTCCTCGCGGCGCTTCAGGCAGGCCGCTTTGGGGTTCAGGTTTCGCTCTGGACAGAGAGGAAGAGGAGACACATCATTCTGTTTCTTTTAAATGTCTGAAAGTCTGCAGACCTAAAAACAGAATCAACAGGTGCTCATACTGCCCCCTTCTGGAGCTCCTGCAACAGCACAAGAGATTCAATTGTGTCCACCTTCAAAATGAACGAGTTAAAACAAGTCTCTAACCAGATAACCAGGCAGGCACTCTGGCCTTCAGAATATACCAGAAGAAAGGAAACAAAATCTTCAGGATGACTTAGGTTTCCAGTTCACTTTAATGAAAACAGATTTATAGGTTCATATCTGCTGGATTTGGATTTGGAAATGATTTACTTCACGAAATCAAAACAAAAAAAGTATAAAAGAAGACAAACACACATCCATCCACATATAAATCAAAATCTCATAGATACAACACATGGCATATTGAATCAAATGAAGTTTGGCAAAAACTGTTTAATTAACATATTGAAAAGGAGTGGGAGAAAACAATCCCATATAACCCCACCCATTTTATACTTTATTTATCAAATTCCAGTAGAAAATGTGCTAATAATTCTGGGCATTTTAACTAAGACTGTTTATTAGTAATTTATGATGTAAAGCCTAAAACTGTCCAGGTTGATTAAAGAAGGCACCAGCTGGATACCATGAGGAGCCTCTGAGCAGGCGTGTCCAAAGTCCGGCCCGGGTTCAAATTTTTTGCAGGGCCTTGTCATCAAATCAATCATATGTAAGGCTGAGTATAGATAGTATTTTCCAGAATTAATTTTATTCACCAAAGTCTGGATCGATTTGATTTCATTTTTTTTCGATTCTTTCAACTCTTCAATTCAATTCAATTTTGAGTTTACACATTTATACAAATTTGTTTAGTAATATATTAATAATCTACTATATGTTATGAATACATTTATATTAATCTGATCCAGTTCACATACTGTAAATGTATCAGTGAAATACTGAGACTGTTAATATCATCCAGTGTTACATGGATTCTCTAAAGGAGAAGTTCTAACTAAAATGTTCAGATCATTAACATTGTAAACATTGTTCTGCTTCTCCTGGAGGACGTTTCTGTTTGGACACTAGGTGGAGATCACGCTATAGCATTACACCTTATTCCAGAAGAAGAAAAAAGTATGAGGAAAAATCTGTGTTTTAAACCACAAATAGTTACTTTTCTTCTTCAAAAATGTAGAAATTAAGAGTAATTTTGGTAAAAATATATTTATGTTCAATGTGAAGACATAAAAAGTGTCCCTTTTCTACCAAAAAAATGTCATTAAATATTTTCATTGCATTAAATGTTATCACAAAGGTTCAAATTGAAGCTGAAAGTTTGGACACCCCTGCTCTGATGCTTTCTGATGAATTCACTATAAACTCCACCATTCTCCTCCTGTGAAGGGCTGTTTAGAATACAATTACATTCATATAAATATCCTCTTGTTGGAGTTACGGATGTTTTAGCTTTTTTGCACTGGCTGCTGCTGCTATCAGCTGATTGGTTTTTGTTTTAACTCAGTAATCCTGTGCAGCTGCATAGTTCCTGCAGCGCGGACACAAACAGAAGCAGGACGGTCCGTTCGGCCCATCCGAATGGATCCGTGGGGCCCTCATTCACAAACCTCGAACTTGCTGCTCCAGACTGAGGATGACGGCCACGGCCTGGTGCAGGATCAGTAACTTGGTCTGCGGCTTGTCGCTCTTCAGGTGCAGCTGGACCATCCTGCCCAGCTCCTTGAACGCCTCGTTGATGTCACGGACGCGCAGGCGCTCGCGCGCATTGTTCGCCATCCTCCGCTCCCGTTCCCTCTCCATCTTCTGTTCCGGACTCAAGTCCTCATCATCGTTGTTACTAAACGGTCAAAAAAGAACAAAAATGGAGGGTTGGGGGGCACGTAGAGAGAACAAGAGGAGGAGGAGGGCTTGAGGATGAAGGAGTGGCTGTGGTTAGAAACCTGTGGTGGATTCCACAGTTCTGTTCAGTTAAATCCAGGGTTTGGACAGACATGAGGCTAAACACCTGAGCTAGAACACCTCAGAAAGTCATGCTTAGCTTGATTTTGAGGAAATAAAAAGTAACCTATGAGGTCACAGAGGAATGTGTTTAACTCATTTTATATCTGGGCTTATTTATTATATACTGTATATATTTATATTTCTGACATTTTAAAATGACATCTAAATCTTTAGGTTTGTGGAATGTTGAAGAAAGAATTTGAAAGTGTAGGTAAAATAAAGCTTTTTAATGTTTTTTTTTAATCCATTTTAAGGTCATCAGCCTCATTCCTCTGTTTCAAATGGATTCACAAATTATCCAACAAAAACCTGAGAAATGAACCTGAACCTGTGGAGTTGTCTGACGGTCCTTAAACCTCAGTTAAGCCCTGGAGAAAGCTTCGGACGCAGCCAAACGCAGACTGCAGCAAACCGTTTTGGAACTTTGGATTTGATGTTTTCTTTCTCCTAAGGCCTCAGTACACAATCACATGATGTGTGAGTGTTAGTGTGTGTGGACACTTTTATTTACACAGCAGTACTAATTAGATCCGCCTCCTCTCAGCGGTGGGATCAGCTGCTTTTCTTACTTTCACATTAGTCCCAATAACTCATCAGACTCTAATTGTGTTTTCACAACAGAAGATGGTAAATCAAAAGAAAAACGTTTGAGAACAAAGACAACAAACGTTGTCATCACATCTACTGTGAATTCACAAGTGTGCCACTATAAAAAACAAATAGATAGAAATTTGTGGATATTGTGCCTGTGTGAATGTTAAAAAATGTGTTTTGTGCTTTTAAAAGTAGTTTCCCCTTAAAGGTGGAGGGATTTTTCAATAGAAGAGAGGAACATTACTATTTGAGAGGTATCATGTTTGTTCTGTTTTGGGAACAAAACTCAGGAATTGTTTGGAAAAGGATCCTAAAGTTAATAGTACTGTAAAAAAATGAGGTAACTATGAAAATGTCAAATGTTTATTGTAGTGAAATTTACTAAAATTACTAGAAAAAATGTATGAATGTATGGACGTATATAAGATATAAGATTGTAGTATTTAGTGAAGTATTTTGATTGCATGTTTGTATATGTGTTTCCATGTGTTTAAATAATTTTTTGGCGTATAAACTGTATCCTTGGCTTTTTTTGTTGAGCCTCAATAAACACAATGCTTCAGCCAGTCATTTTTAGTTAGTGGTTGTTATTGTTTAAAAAATGTAAATTTCAAAAGAACCAAATAAACTTCAGCTTCAGTCTAGAAGAATTCAATAATATTGACATATCGCAGGAACTAACAGGAAGTATTGAAATATTGTAGTGAAATAGGAGGCTAAATAAACAGAGGAAAGTCATAAAAATTTTTGATATTTTGTTTTCTTTCACATCTCTGATTTTTTAAGCCAAATCACAATAAGAAATGAATAAAATGCAACAAACTAAAAAAGAATGAGTGTAATTATAAAGCCTCTGATATAATGTTCACTTTATCTCAATATGTCATCATTCGTGTCTTGTGATTATTCTTTTTCAAACCCTGGAAAAAACAGAGACAAACTTATTTGTCTTTATTAAGGGCACCACAAAACCTTTTGCATCATCATCATCATTACCATCACCCTCCTTCTTTGAATCACTATAATTATCATCATCATCATCATTTTGGCCGCCACCATGCTGCACAGATTCTGGGTTTGGGATCCAAATGTTTCAGATTCATTTGTCCTCCGGGTGCAAAGGAACCATGATAAACTGTTAGTTTATCCTTGGAGGAGTGAAGCGTCTTCTGCTGCACACAGGGGGAAAATCCAACAGATCTGGCATGAAATTGCTCTTTAGATTCCAACGTGGCCTCATGTTCAGGTGTGAAGTGTACAGCTTCATTCAAATGTCAGCTTTCAACGCTGAGTGGATGTACAGATGCAGACAGAGGTCCTACGGCGCATTTGGGGTGTTGGTCTGATGGCAGTGCATTATTGATGTCGCAGCGCGAGTTCAAATATCTGAACTTTGGCAAAGAAGAGACATTGGGTCAACCACTCAGGAACTCAGCTTCGCCTGTGACGTAAGTATGACGAGGTCAGCGGGAGGAGTTCCAGACCAACATGGAGGAGAATCTGATGGTTCTTCTCCTAAATGTTACGATATTTTTCTTATTCGCAGCGAGGCAATAATAAAAAGATTGTCTAATTTTACTATTATTTTTCCCTCCACTGACTAAGCCCTGACACTGACAGCAAGTCATCATACTGGGTCATACTGAAAGCATCCTTCATTCAGCCGCAGCTCCAGCAGTAGATGGTGAAGTTCATCGTACTGGGAGAGTCTCTGAATGATGTCATGAACCCAGACATGGAGACGTGACTACCAATTGAACTCTTCATCCGTCTCTTCCATGCATTGTAAAGAGATATACAGACAATGCTTTCATCAAATTTTGACAGTAGCTCCTCCCACACACGTCAAGTTTAGCAAGACATTTTTAGACAAATGTCCATCATGTGACACACCTCTAAACAGAGGCAGATTTGACGCTCGACTCGCGTTTGGTGAGAATGCAGCATAAACTGAGAGAACTTCATGCTTCTGTCGATGATGAGTCTCCAACCCTGAAGCAGCAATGTGACACTTCATTTGAGAATATTGAGAGTGGGCTCTACTCTGTTGTGTGAGAAACAGCTAAATCCAGGCTCAAGACCTTTGACTCATAGAAGGAATTATCCTGGAGCTCCATGTCTATCACACACCTCCATTCCTGTAAACAAGGCTGCCAGACTCCAAACCAAGAGAGTCCAGGCAGTCGTGTTTAAAGTGGGAAAGTCTGTAACACGGGAGCTCGGTGTAGAAAAGACTAGATCATTTAGCTGCTTCCCATCACACTTGATCACTTCTTCAAAAAGTCCAGAGGCTGGTTCCCAAAACACGCACAGCTCTGAGTCCAGAGCTGCCTGCTTTTCCAGAGATTATGTTTCCAAATGAAGAAGACAAAACAAATTTCTCCAGAATTAAATGCATAAGTGAATCCATTGAATTCCCCTTTTTTACCCTTCCTGCTAAATTCAATGACAAAGTGTACAAATGTCTTCAGGAGAAGCTCCTGTGAACCAATGGGCAGCAGGACGATCAAGACTGAGCTTGCAGGAGTTTTGGGAAAGTTCCAGCCCAGCCGAGGGTTTTAAAAGAAGTGAACGTCTTGCAGGTGGCTGGCGTTACCTAGATCTTGACCTCTCAATAGATTTCAGATCCTTGCTGTCAATGTCCTCCTTCTTGGTGTCCAGGGATTTGGAGTCCTGCAGGAGGTTTTCATCTCCCTCGTCCTCTGACTTGATCTCCGAGCTGACGGAGGAGGCGCTCTGGCCATGAAGGCCTGCGGACAGAGCTGCAGGGAAAAAGAAACAGGCACAAACAGGTTAGGGGGTGCACATGCTCTCACTGGAGATCCTTCCTATTACATTTCTCAAGTTAATATACATGATAAAGCCAAGAGTGAAGTGGATGAAAAGTTTATTGTTTTGGAATTCTGCCAAGTACATTGAAGCTGTTTGGCACTCATACTCTGACATTTTAAAGGAAAAAAAAAGACATTTATTTAATGAGATTAAAATAAGACTGGAGGCAAAGCAGAACAGAGCAAAAATTAAAGCAAAACATCACAATTATATGTTTTTGTGGCTCAAAATGTCACTTCGGCTCCTCACTGTTGAGCTGAATGTTACCAGAACATTTTCTCCACTTCTTTTACGATGAACGGAGGAGCAAACTCTGGCACAGCACATCTTCAAACACTATTTTACTGTTTTTGGTTGGAATATGTTCAAGCAAAAATCTGTTTTGTCCAAGGGAATCCATAAAAACATCAGCAGCTGCAGCTATTTAGCTAACTCATGCATCTCTATGTAAAAGAATGCTTTCCAAATGCAGCGAAATCTCTGAGAGCAAGATAAACTGTCTGGTAAAATCTGTTATTTACGTCATTATAGTTATCAAAATGTGCACCAAATAAGAAATGCAGAACAGCCTCCAGATGTTTACATTAGTGTTCCACATTAGCATGCTAGCAAAGCAACAAAAACACAGCTAACTTTACGGAAATGTTCTTTAGAGCTTCTTTAAGTGTTTATGTTCTTTGATTCACTGTAATTTTTTAATTGTTAGCACAATATTTCCAGTAAATTCTGAATAAGAGAAAAGGCTCACAGTTGAAAAGTTATAATATGTCAAAGATTTTGTGTTAAACCATCACCGGCGACGCCTCAGCTGTTAAAGGGTTAAGCTACATCTCATGTAGTAGAGAAAAAATTGCAGTACGGCGTTGTTTATTTTTTAAGCCACTGATGTTATTCAGATAAAATATTTAAATGTAGATGTTTCCTCTCTTTCCAGTGCGTCTTTAGGGGTCTGCAGCAGGAAGTGGTGGATTCTGGATCAGTTGTAGGCTCTTCCAGGATTGGGAAGTTCTCAGGAAGAGTCAGGTGCAGAGATAGGTATGTTTTACTTGTTTTTCATTAAGGATGTAACGTTTCTTTGTGAATCGGTTAAAAACTGATTCACACTTGTCAACATGTTCATCATCGCAGAAAATTAAAAAATCTGTCTCAGTCTTGGCCTAAATTTAAAAAAATGCGGAGCAGATGACATTTCTCCATGCAGGCTCGCTGTAAACGCGTCATGGACTGGCTGGCTGGTCTTCATCTGTGCCCCCTCCTGGGAAATTCCTGCAGTTCCTTCAGATTCAAAGTTTCACATAAGTCAGTCCCTCCAAGATTTTGTGTTGTTGCGATCTCAACTATTAACGCAAATTCAAGCAAAGCCGAGATATTTTCTTCACCCTGCAACTTTACATTTTCATCCCATCTTTACTGTAACTTTGACCAATCCACCATGACAACAGACAGTTTGATGTGAAGGGCAAAAAAATATATACTTGGCTTAAAATACTTTGAATTCATTATGTTGAGAAAAAAAAAAAATCGGAAAAAAATCAAACTTGTGACTTTAAAACTGTGAATCGAATTGAATAGTGGCTTGACTGAATTGTTGAATAAACTTGTTTAATTCTTGAAACTAAAGTCTATAACCGTCTGTGTGCTGCCCCCTACAGGTTGAATTGAGGTATTAGAGTTGAATTTTGTGATTGGTCAAACAGTTTAAGTCCCCCGCCATGACCTTCAGCTCCAGTAATGATAACATTCCTGTTCTCCAGCCCCGCCCCTCTGACTGGATCTTCACATTTCTGAGTCAGCCTCCAACTTCCCTGTTTGGTTACCCTTTAATGAACTGAAGCACTACTAAAGTGACGTGAGAAGGCCGTGTTAACTTTAGGCCGTCATTGTTCCACCGTGTTAGATGTCAGTTTAGTAAAGCGGGTCATTCTGAAGCCCTCCTGAATAAGCATGAGTAAAAGCCCCCTCTGGTTGTTAGTGCAGGGCTCTGGCAGCGCTCAGTGAATTTTCCAGAGCTCCAAGATGGCTGTGCGTGTGGCGGTGCTGGGTTAAAGCCTCTCCACCCTCCGACTGTCTCGCTGCTGCTGAACAGAGCAGTCTTTATTTGACATCTGTATGGATCCGTCACTGGTACGCTGCCAGCCAGCTAACACAAAACAATCGGCCGCTCTGTTCTCACCAACACACACATATATCCCCCCGCAATCCCCCCACCCTCCACACACCGTGTATACATAGCCAACTGTCAGCCGTTTTGAATCTTTGCAGCCTGACTGGAAGCATTTTGTGTGCAGCTTTGAGTGACGGCCTCTGTTTTGTTTGTGTTTGCACGTGTGCGTCTCTTTCTATATAATAAGCAGAGTGTTTGTGCGTGAACGGCAGCGCTGACATAGATGTTGGGCTGAGAAAAGAGACTTTGTGCTCCTGGATGCCAGACTCAAACCAAACACACACAATTCCACGCTGGTGGAGAGCCGCCGCAAACCTGAGGAAGCGTCTTCCTTTAAATTAATGCCTCTTTTTACGTCCTCCAGGCTTCACACTCTCTGCTTTTAGTGATTTTATTCCATCTATTTGAGCCGGTGCCAGGCCCCACGCTACACTGTGAACGCATGGAAACAAAAGAACTTATTTTTGAAGAAGCTGTCCATGAAAAAACAATTTGACTAAGAGGAAAAATGTGGCATTATTTTTACTCTACTAAAGCAAAAGAGCAATACAGATTTTTGCTTACAGAAAGAATTTTGTTTTTCTCTGCCCTTTTTATTGTCATTGGTATTTTTGTCATAATTTCAGATCTTTTATTTGTCTCTGTCATTAGTAACACGTTAAAATAGAATAGAATAGAATAGAATAGATCCTACAACCGAGAATTGTCTTCTTTGTGCTTCTATGTGGTTTAGATGAATTACATCTAAATATTTTTGGAGATTAAAATAAAAAGATGTTGTGGTAACTGAACATTTAACAACTTCCAGCTCCGGGAACATGTGACTGAGGTTCTGAAGTGGTGGCTTGGTATCCACCTGAGCAGGTACAGGCAGTCTCCTGTGGTTTCAGAGCATTTATGCTTCAGTTTGGTTCTTGCTCTACCTAACTGCTGCTGTTTGGTCCACATAAAGCTGAGATCTTTGAACTCCTGAACACATTCTAATTAGGTTTAAACATCACCATCCAGATAACAGATACATCGCTTTAATATCCTTTTCTAAATTTCCCTATAAATATATTTTGTTTAAATGCAGCACATGCAGAAGGATACATTCTAACTTTAAAAACAACACAAACACTGTTTTTTTTGTCTCTGGAAAAACAAAAAAAGACATTAAAAGAAAATGGAACCCTCAGCATTTTAATCAACATTTTGCCTTTAAAAAAAACGAGTGAAATAAATGTAATATGTTTTTGTTAAACGTGTTTTTTGGGGGGTTTTCTTTCCATAATATTAGACTCAGTGAATTCAGACACATTTCCTCTGTTTTGTCCTGATAATAACTCATCACCCAGCTGTTGTAGATGAATTCATCTTAAAAGCGATCTTCTTGTGTTTCCCTTCATGGAGTTTTAACTTGAATTTGTGTGATCCTGGGAGTCTAACTAACTTGCTGGATTGGGGTTGTGCTCAGTACTATGACATTAGCTGATATGATAGAAATATAAAAAAATGATCACATGAACTTTTTGTTAATTGTAACTTACATTTTAAAGTGCTGTGATGTACAGACTTATATGATATTTTTATGGCATTTGTGTTCGGTCAGAAAGGATTTGTACTGTAGCTTCAGGCTGCGTACCGATGGGGGTGACCCCGACAGGAGGCGGCCCACACTGACCGACTCTGCAGCAGCAGCTCTGACATCAGCATGAATAAAGCTGAAGGGAAAGGAGCTGATGACGGGACAGAGGCAGGTTTGGGGTAAACGGTAACCCTGGGACACGATCAGGAAGATATAAATGTTCAAAGTTCATAACTGTTATGGAATTCAGGGAGAGGGAAGAAAGCTGCGACATTTCAGAGTTTGCTGCCAAGAACATTTTAACAGTATTAATTTACAGCCGGCACACCCCCTCAGCTCTGTGTGTGAGAGACTTCTGAACAGATGCAGGAGAAAAGAGCAGCTTCTTCTGCCAGAGTGTGTGTTTCTTTGCCTCTCACCTCATTACACACTTGGCTGTGGTCGCCGCTGGCTGAACTTTGCTGCCAGCAGAGTCATTTTCAGCCTTTAAAAACGAGCTCAGGGCTAATTTGCTGCACTCTGAGCTCATATACACTTCTCCTCCTCCATATTCATGTCACACATACAGTAAATGTCTTCAACTCCCTCTTCGGTGCTAAAGTTGTCTTTGGAACACTAATTCTGGATGAAATATTCTCCATTTTTTGGATTACATCTTCAGACTTCTCTCCCTTTAGTCCACTTCCCTTCTCTTTAATAGTTCTGTTTGGGGGGGGCTTTTGAGTGCGCTGTTTGTTATCATGTGTGGTCAGACATGTTGTGTTTGTGTGAGCGCCACAAACTCGCTGAGACAGAAGCAGAAAAACAGCAGATGCTGCTTTCACTTCATCTTTTGTTTGCAGCTCGGTCAGAGCAAACACGCCTGCATGAGCGGCAGATTCTGCTCCTACTGCAGGAAAAAGAACCAAAAAAAACCCGTTTATGCTGAGGGGGAGATCCTCCATCGGCTTCAGGGACTCACCGCGGTACGGGTCCGGCTGGCTGAGGTCCGGCGAAGTGGCTGACTGAACTGGCAGCTGAGGCACCGACACCTGGCCCGCCATCGAGTGTCCTCCGCGCAAACTGCCGCCATCTTCTCTGTGAGAGCCCACCTGGAACCCAGACAGCAGGGAGGGAGAGCGCATGAGCGGCTGCAGGGCAAACAAACCGCTGCTCCAGATCTGTCTGCAGGCTGTACGGCTAATTCCAGGTAGCAGATGAAGTCTGAACCACAGAGCCAAACACGCATCATTTTCACTCACATAATACAGCTTCAACATGCAGTTCTTTAGTGGCAGTTTTAGAATTCAAAATGTTTCTGCTAAACTAGAACAGGAACAATTTATGTCACAATGTGTGTTTTTTTTTATTACAATTATTGGCTGTAAGTTTTCTTATTAAATATAAAAATCTACTCTGTTACAAAAACATGGAGGGAGTTTTTGGTGTTAAACCCTCGTGTGAAACATTCTGCTTTCCTCCTTTCTCCAGCTGCATTTCTTCCTCTCTCACTCCAGATGTTGCAGTTCTGCCTGTGTCCTGCTGAGGGCAGCCTTTTCCTTTCAAAGATATTCCAAGTGTTTTGTTCCCTCACACCTCTCATCCTAGTGAGTAGTTTGTCACTTTTGGTTGTGCTCCTCAGTTTGTGACTCTGCGTCTGAGTGTGAGTCCTGCCCGTCTGACAGAACCTCTTCCTTCAGCTCTCCTGCTTTGTTTTCAGGCTGCGGTGCGTCTCCCTGTTTTCCGCGTTCTCACGCTACGGGAGTGTGGATGTGTTTCCGTACTTTGCTGAATCCCATCCATCTGTTCACCACACACGCCCACATGCACACTAGCACGCGCAGGACAGCACAACTGACAATTATCTTAATGCCCATATGTTTAATTGTGGGATTCCTAATTCCCAAAGCTCCGAGCCGTTTCCAGCAGGGACCCACTGTTTTGGCACGAGATGGGCTCCTCTTTGTGCGTGTGCGTGTGTGTGCGTGAGTGTTTGTGTCTATGAGTGTGATGCCAGTTTTCTCAGGGCATCCTGCAGCTCAGAGTGGTCCCCTGATTCCCTTCTCTTTCCTGAGCTTCACAGTCATCTGAGCGTGTCAGAGGCCTGTCGACAGATACGAGTGGGTAACATGCACTGTTTCAGCTCACGTGCACTTTGGTAAGACGGCTTTGAACCTGGATCGGAGCTGAAACTCTCCTGGAAGTCAACAACTCTTTCTCAGTGTGACAATCAAACTGGATCGCTTTCTTCACTGTATTTCAATTTGTGTGAAGTTTTCTTTTCCTTTTTTATGTTTTTGTTTCTCTAAATTAACTTTCTTTCTGCCTTATTTTTTTTTAACTCTTATATAGTTAAAAGAAAAAAAACTAATTTTATGTTTTTATGTTATCATTGTAAATCTTAAAAAACTATGCTTTTTTATCATCAATTGTGTTGAAATAATTTCTTCATGCATACAAGAACAATGCATTAGAGTTTAGTTTTCATCATACAAATGTATAAAAGGGAAAGAGCACAAAATCAACTGAAGTACTGAGGTTATTTAGTAACAGGAGTACTAACTTAATCAATACTACTGCAGCAGTTTTGGATGGAAGTAACCTTAACAACATTCTTTACTATAAAAACACTCAAATTAATACAGCAGAAAATATAATAATAATAATACAAATAATAATAAAACAAATAATTCTTTATTTAACATTACTTTAATCTCTAACTGCTGATTAAATTGCATATAAATTAATTAATTAAAATGTGCACAATTTCAAGTGCTCGTAACATAGCACTCCTAGAGATAAGATATAGATAATAATTAGGTAAAGATAGATAGATAATAAAATGAGAAAATAACAATAATTCACATTTCACTGTTTTTGTTTCAGGATTTTGTGTTGCTTAATTAGAAAATGTAAATACAAATACGAGGGATTTCTGACTGGACGTTTGTATCGATTGTTTGGTGCTTTACAATCATTTCTGTAAAAACAAACTCACTTTTTACTCAGTCCTGCTCACAAAAGTTATAAAGACAGGCTCAAATATCATCTTGTACATGAACCAAAATGATACAGAAAAAAACAAATCTCTCAACTTTGATCCCAACTGTCCTTATAGCAGACATATTGTGGCTTTCAGAACAAAAGTGTCTTCAATTAGATGCAAGTGTATACAGTCCAGAGGGTATGAATGAATGGTAAAGATACGGTGGTCAAAGAGGGTCAAACCTTTGCTGTTAGAGAGAATCAACGTGTTGCAGAAACATTTTTTCCATGAATCAAAGCTCCAGGTCAGAATTAAACAAAGTTTAAAATGTTTTTTGCTTTATTGGTTGGTATTATCAAAAGACATTTTTGTGTCAACTTCATTTCTTTAATTAGAGCAAACTGAAACTAAATAAAAATTCTGTATATTTAAAGATAACGTGCAATGAAATGCACAAAACATATAAAAAAACAAGTGCTTTTACAACAAACATCACTGTGCACACTGACACAAACCCCTGTTTAAATGTTATTTTTATTTAATTATGTCTCTTTAAGAGAGAAATTTTCTATTTTTCTTTAAGCTGAAATTAAATTTACAAAAAAAAAAAATAATGTTTTCGGTTTATTTTGTTCAGTAGTGGAACAGAAAACTGTATTTGCTCTTTTTAAGAGGTGAAATCAGAGCAGGTGAATTTGTGTGTTTGATGTTTCAGTTGTTGTGCATCAAATCTCTCCATTCACCGGTGAATCCTGCAGAGGGACCAGTGGTCACCACAGCCAAACCCTTCCCTCTCGGTGCCTGAAAGCATCAGAGGATGTCGACGGGCTGGTTAACACCCGAGCACGGTTGTGCGGCCTCATCCATCCATCCTCTCAGCTGTTTGCTGCCTTATTTATTACCTGCTTGTCTGCGTCTTCCCCTCTCTGCCTTTCATCACTGCCTGGATTCCCAAATGTAAAATGGCAGAAGAGACAGAGACAGACAGAGTGGTTTACATTTTTAATGGCAGGCTTTTATATTTTAACAAGCCTTCCTTCTCTCTTCCTTAATTTAGTTCAACGAGGAGAGCAGATAAAGAGACAGATGGAGAGAAAAATAGGAATATATTACAAATAAACTGATGTGCTCCCTCTGGTAGTGAATGTGAGGGAGGTGCCCTCACTTTTCACCAGTCTAGGGGCATCTGAATGTCAAGAGGAATACAAAATGTTAATTAAAGTGGATTTTTTTTAAGTATTTTATCATTTCCTTTTCTTTAGAACTTTAAAAAGGCTCTAAGACAATGTTGCCAGAAAGGAAAGGATAATTTAGACAAATTGTTTTTTTTTTTTTAGCTTTCATTCTTTATGCTCTGCAAAACCTGAATCTAAAGCAAAAATAGAGCTGATAAGTAAACACATTCCTAATATTTATTCCTGTCAGAATTTTATGGATCAAATCTTCAGTGAGTATGATAGAGTTCAACGTTGTCTCAGAAGAGGAATGTGGAACTTCTAGTGTTCACTGCGAATGTTCAGACCTGCTTAAAACAAACTGAAGCTCTCACTTCTAATAAAAAGAAAGAAAGAAAAAAAATCTCTATATATCTAAATATGTAAAATTTTAGGTCGATTTTATCCTACAATTAAAAAAATGAACAAAATAAATAACTGGCAGAATATTGGCAACTAACAATGTACTGTAGCTTATTTATGGTCACATGACAACATGAGCAAATCAGAAAAGAATCACAAACAACAAAAGCTAAAGTCTGTTGGATATGAAGCGATTACCTGCTAATACCTCCGAATATTATGAGTCTATTTTAGTCAGGACTGTGTAGAAACTCAAAGACATGAAAAGATGCAACACTAGATTTTTCTTATGTTTTTATAACATTTGTGTATTTGTATCAGTGGTATTCCATCTCAACCCCCCACCCTCCGTGAAGGGCAGAAGAATGTCTGTTATACTCCTCAAAAACACTTCTGATCATGCTTTGTAAACATTTAGTGAAGAACATTGGAGTATTACTCGACATAAACTGTTTCTTTATCCAGAAAAATAGACTGAAAACTTTTCACGAGGACTGTGGATCGAGCACTGTCACTCTGTCTCTCTTTGCTTTAAAAACGAAATTCAAGTTAAAATGGAATTTCTGAGTATTTCTTTATTTGAATTGTTGTGAATCAGCAGCAGATGAAAAAAGCTTGTAGCAGTGATGTAGATACTACAGTTGGTCTCTCTGCTCCGCTCCATCCTGATCATCCACTACAGACAAACAGATCCATGAACGTCTTTGTTTTCCTCGGAATCTGGATCTAAACTGTCTGGATAGCTACAATATTGCTCGACATTTTTGTTGCACTGCTAATGGGGGTGTAAGGGGCTGTAAGCTAGTGGGGGGAAGTGTAGAAAGAGCTACAGGAAGTGGTGAATTTGTAATGAACTCCTGCTGCTCTGCAGAAATTATGTTCTAGAAAACGACAAAAGTTTTTAGATTTTATCTAAAAACAGAATCATCATAACTAACAGACCACTGGAACAGTCCTATATTCATATAATTCAATAGTAATTTTAAATAATTTTTGGACAAACTCCATAAAGACTAAGTGCATCACCTTTGTAAGCTACTTTTTCTTTCAGCTGCAGCCTCAAAATAAAGAACATTTCAACAAAGCGAGCAGAAATAATGAGAATATTAGCTGGGAGCAGAGCAGTGAGGTCGGAGGAGCTGCCACCTGAAGCTGATCAGAGGGGTGTGTGAGAGAGGACTCATTATGCACCCCGTCTGCTGCTGCGAGTGCACCAACATGTCTGATGGCAGAAAAATAAACTGTCACTTCGCTAACTCTGTAAATTGCAATATTTCATCCCACATTAGTTTGATTTCCACAATTTCCAATTGTCATTTTCAATTAATGTTACAAACCAAAATAAAGCACACACTGGCACACAGGCATGAAGAGGGGTGAAAGGAGATAATAAGGCAGCTTTGATATTTCCCCACACAAAGACTACAACACGGGCTCCAGCACTAGGGACACACGCCGAGCATTCTGGGAAATGTGTCAGAATACTGAGCAGTTCACAGAGATTTCAAATGATTCTTTTATGGCAGTTTTATAAAGTCAGTAAGGTTTTAAAATTCCACGTTTGAGCTGCATTCTAAAAACTCTACAATCATTTTTGTAAACCAAATTTACTTCAGCTAAAACTGTCCAGTGTTTTCGCTGGTTTTAATAAAAGTTTCACCTGAAGTTTTACTAAATTATCACTGTTAATAGAAACATAAATATCCATAATGAATAAAGGAAAATGCAAAAATAGTTTAGATAGAAATTCTTCCCAAACATAAAGATTATATTGTGGAAACATTGATGTCACATAGATTTACTGGTTATACTTTGGACTCAGTGTAACACTTAGATGCAAACCAGACTTACAGGAAAAAACACGAGGAAGTCTCAGCTGAAGCTTGAATCTAAAGTCTGCAGAAAAACACTGGAAACTCTGTAATAAAGGAGATGGCTGTGTTTTTTTAGTGACTGCTGTTACACTTTTTAAAAACGACAAAAGCTTTTTGAATCTAGCCAAAACGTCATTGTTAGAATTAAAAGATTACTTGAACAATTTTACAATAGAAAGACATATAATTGGAGTTGGACTTCAAGGACACGACTGCAGGAAAACCTCTGTGACATGCAAAGGTTTAACTGGACTGCAGTTTCCATGCGGACGTATGGAGGAACACTCTGTGGACCGCGCCGTCCGCTCTCTGAGCAAACTAACCTTTGACAGAAAACACCTGCTGCAGCAACATCCAGACACAAACACACAGCTCAGTGCTGAGCCTGGACCTCCAGAGAGGAAAAGTACATTTTCCAGTTGTGAAACATGCATACATGCACTTCTCTCCCGAGTGACGGAGGACGGCCTCAGCCGTCTCTACCTTTCAAATCTGAAATAAGGCAGAAAACGAAGGAGCAGAAAGCAGAGTTTGCCTTCTTCCTGTGAGGTGAACTTTTTAACTTCTTCCATTCAAAGAGCTAGAGGGAGATTTATAAAAGTTTTATTGTTGCAGCAGTTTGAAAACCTGAATGTGGTTTTGTGAAGTTTGTATCAGTGTGTTTTTAGTGGTCTGCCGGGTTCCAAACAAACACATGAAGTGAAGGACTAAGACTTGGAGCAAACTTCAACAACATGAACTAACTATATCTTTGTTTTCCTGATGTTAAAATCTGATCAAATCAAATTGCTTTTTGCACATTTCCCTAAAAACATTTTCGTCTTTTTGCTTTGGTAAGCGTCTTCTTAAATAACAGCAAAAACAATTTTAAGTACATGTTTATCATCTATTTTTACACTTCTAAAACCTTTTAACAGTTGTTAGCAAGAACTATACTTTATGTAGATATTAAATTCACTCACAAATATACACATTTTTATAATAAAAATACAGAATTTTTTGAAAAGGTAAATAATGAACCCAAGTTCAGTGTATAAACTGAGGACAGAGATAGAAGCCACGATTTTGTTAAATAGAAACCATTTTCAAAGCCTTTTTTTATTTTTGCATTAATAATTAGGTAAAAATCAGGCCTAGATATGAGATTTTGTTACGTTTTGACATATCCTTGAGGCTGTTTTCAAACATTTATTTTAGAATAATAACCCAGCAGTTTCTACACTCTCGAAGCACTTCAGCCCTGTTCTTGGGATATATTTGGGGTTACTTCTTGCTACTTCTAATATTATTGTTTTAGGTTATAATGGTTTCATTTTAGCTTAATTTATGTTTTTTCCTGAGTTAAAATAACCCACAAAAAAAGTTCATTTTTTAACCTCAGAGTTGAGTTAAAAACAACCAGACTTGGGCTATTTTTTGAAAAAATATATATATAATAATTATTATTATTATTATTATTATTAATATATATATTTTGAAAGGAATAATCTTGAGAAATCAATCAATCAATGAATTATAAGGTCACTGGGAAAGGGTTAAATAAAGAAATCAAAAACTCCAAGGTATTTGGCTACTCGGTTTATCATCTTGTTGTTGTTTTTGCTGTTTGTTTGTTTTTATTGGTCTGCTTTTGTTGCTTTTGCCAGCCAGTTGACATATAAATGTCACAGTACAAAGAGATACATTTGGCTAAAATAGCTTGATGGATTTAGTTCACTGAGGCACAGACAATACGTTTTCCTCTTTCTGTCCCCTTTCATTTTCACCGAGGACAAGAGTTTTGTGATTTTGTTTGTTGTGTGCTTTGAAAATGAAATAAATGAACTAAACTAAAAAGCTAAACTTAATGTGAAGCTGGATGAAAAGCGACTCCTGGAGTTTGAAGGGATGGAGAGGATGCGTTTCCGCCGAGCAGACATCCATCCGCTGTCATCAGTGCTCCTCCACAGCCTTCACCTCCATTTTTCAGGCAGCAGGGATCTATTAAAAACTGCTGTCTATCATTTCACAAGCCCCCACTGAAACAACTGCTGGAGTTTGGAGGGGTTTCTGTCAGCTTAAAGGAATGATTTGAGAGTATTTATGGTGTTAGAGGCATTAGGGAGTTTTGCAGGGAAGTGATGCAGATTATGAATCATCTCAGTTACTGTAGATCTGCTTCATAGAGTGGGAGGGAGGGGGGGCTTCATTTCTTCAAGTCTAAACAGATCCAACATGCGGTTGGTGCGACAACTCACCAAGACTCAGCGCATTATCAGAGGGCAGAGCAGAGGATCTGGATTTCACTTCAGTTTGTTTCAAATCTGATGATGATCAGTGACACTTCTTTTCAACAGAGAGAACAGAAACAACAGAGGAGGATGTGTGGACCCATGCTTCTCTGTTTGTGTCTTCTGAGGTGTGTGTGTGTGTGGGGGGGGGGGTGATGCCTCTTGCCTGTAAACTGTATATGTCTCTCTCCAACATCAGTCTACCACCTGTTTTCCCAGAGTTATGACCTCAGCCTGCAAGCGTCTGTGCAGAACGCTGCCAAACTGCACACAGCTGTGTGGATGTGTGCATGAGGGGGGGCAGATAAACACATTTAGACAGGAAGATGAAAACAGAAATGGCCGCCAATATGTAATATGTTGAATATGTAGTGAAGTGAGTAGAATGTGTGTGTGTGAGCAAAGCGACTGCATCACCAGCACAGAGGAGAGTGCAGAAACATCTGCAAGTGCAAAAAAAAAAATAAAAAAATGAGTAGTGGAAAAAACAGCAGTGAAAGACACAGCAAGGGGGCGAGGCTTCAAACCCACAGGACAAAAACTACCAAAAACAACAAAAAGATGGTGGTAAGTAAATATTAAAAAAGATAGATTGACACTGAAAAAGAGAAACAATTGAGGGTGTGTGACTGAAACCTTTGGAAGCTTAAATTTTAAAACCCGCCCCGTGTTTTTAACCAGTTCTTGTGGCATTTTTCTTATGATGGAGGACATACACAAAGACAGACTTCCCCGTCAGAGCTGGTATCTGTACGACTGGATAGCTCCAATGCTGCTCACTATTTTTGTTACACAAGTAATATTAGGTTGGGGCGTGAGGGGCTGTAGAGAGTCAGACAGAGAGTAAAAAGATGGCTGATGGGATATGGAGGCCGGACAGGAACTTCCTGAGCATACATGACCTTCTGTGTGTTTACAGCTAAAGTGAGTCAATCAATCTCCTGTGCAGAATGCATGCAGTTTGCATTTACATGACTCTTAATCGCAATCAGATCTTTATTTACGTTGGACAATACTTGACTTATCTTTCGATGATGGTTTGATCTTTGAGAGCTTAAATGAGAGGAAAGCATGAAAATGTTCAAGTGTAGAAAGTGTGTTGCAGTTTTGCCACATTAATACATTTAAAATCCTACTTTGCAGACTTCACCTATTGTGGGTATTTTTAGAACATAACCCCTGAGGTAAAGGAGGGAATGCAGTACTCATTCTGTTGTCCCAACAACAGACAGGTGTGCTTATCCTGAAGATCTGACATTTTTCAGGACAAAGGAGCTACGATGCCCTTCATTAAATGATAAACCTGGAAACAAATAATATTAAAATAAAAATCAGTTTATAATTACCACAAACAAAAGTGACATTTTTCATTTTAAGAAAAATGTTATTTAAAAAGTAGATTTTATTTGTTACTTTTCCATCTGTGGGTCACTTTTGAATGCTGGGACTAGTCACTGTTGGGACTAGTCACTGTCATCCCTGTCATTTCTGTCAGAATGCATCATTTCCAGCAGATGTTTAGCTCTGTCAACACGTTTGTAACTGGATGGATCAGATAGTCAGGAATCCTCCTTCACAGGGATCAGTTGTGGTCCCAAAGTCTGCCCTAAAGCCTTAAATAACATCCAAACTTCAGTAAATCCTCAAACAGGTTTTGATGGTTGGTGTTCAACAGCCTCTGAAGCTGGATGTTTCTTGGTCAGACGGAGGGTTTTTTGCTGGAGCTGCTGTGTGTTCGTCGTTACAGTAATGAGCATGTTATTCCATCAGCCAATAATCCTGAGCCTGTATAAACAGCACGACCGGTCCTAATGACAACACAAGGGGCCATTTATGCTTCTGTGTGTTTTCACGTAAACTGTGCTTTTCAGCACTCATCCTTCACCTCATTTGATTCTCCTTTACCTACACTTACACATAAAAACAGACCAAAGATATTTGGACTCACATCCAAATGAAACAGAAACGTAATTTACAAAAATATTTTTTCTAGCACGAAGCAAAGCTTGAAATGTTTTCCTGAGCTACACCTTCACATCACTTAATGAGGCCTCATTCCAAAATGTGTTTGAGACGAACAAAGAACAGAGCAGTTCTTCCAATGATCTCCAGATGAAGCTGAAGCTATGCCGTAAGAATTTCCCCTCAGCCAGAGCCTGGAATTATATCACTGATGCAAACACACCGATCCTTTTCTTGCTCCTTTCGGGTCTCAACACCTCCTCAGAGCTGGACTTGTGTGCCGCTTGAAAAGTGGGAAAACTTTCATCCAGCTTTTCACTGTGTGGGTGGTACGCAGCTCCACGATTGGTTCATTGGGATTAGCGGGTGTGTTTTATTCCTCTGGATGAGTCAAAGACGCTTTCAGTGACCGCTGGGAACTCTGACTTTCATAACTCTGCTGCTCTCATGCTGACACATTTCAACACTTTAAAATCTTTTCAGTTATGTACTAAGTGTTGGAACTCAAAACTGCTTTTCTCAGCTTTTAGAATGTGTGACAGTTACGCCAAGTGCGTAAGCGGTCGAAGAGTTACAGCGGTTCAGAGAGCGTGTTGCTTCCTGTTACCAGGGAGAGCTCTGGTGTTTAAAGGGTTAATACAGTGATGCAGAGAGATGTTTCTTTATCCCGAGACAGAGAAAAAGAATCTAAAAAGTATTTACTGTGTTGTATCTGCAGCCGTTTGTCATTCTGGTGGAAAATCTGAATTTCAGCGAACAATGTCTCTGAATTTGTTTCTGTTTGTGTCACTGAGGATAAAATCATCTAAAATGACCTTTAGAATAAAAATACGAGTCTTTCTTCATTTACTCCTGTTTTATAAGCATGACTGGAAATAGACAAAGCTGGCAGGAAGTTGTAGTGAACTCTGATATCAGACTGGAGGGTTCATAGTGACAAACAGCAAGCAAACATTTCAGTCCAGGTTTGAAAATGTAAACTGAAGATGTTTGAATATTCTCGCTGAGGCATCTGGATGTCTTTAGAGTTTGTGCTGTGTCTGCATCCCCCCTTATGTCTCACAGATGTTTGGTTCTTCATCATTTAAAGTTGTGGAAAAAACCTGAACTTCTTATTTATCACAAACAGAACTGTTGTTTGCCTTCATTTATTATGGTCAAGATTTTGCAGCTCTTCTCTGTTTTTAGTCATCTGCCGCTCAAAGTTCACTGCCTCTAAATCTGCAGCCTTAAAACCCAGCGTTTTCGTGATAAATAACTTTTGAGACCAAACATCTGACGGTGGCTACAGTTTGGCAGTGGGTGGATCTCAGATTTCTTCTTTGTCGTGTGTTTTCAGCCCAGCAGAGAGACTCAGCTCCTACCATGAGGGAGTGTCTGTTGGCTGATAGCAGTCCCGTCCCGTATCCGCTGCTCAGAGCTCCCATGGCGCCATTGTGCGTGTGTGCAGCCCCAATGAGCCCGTGCATGTCGCCGTGGCCACCGGCCATGCCTGTCGATGGTCCAACCGCGTGGCTCCGCAGAACATGGATGGCATCGTCCAAACGCTCCAAACGGTCCTCAATACGACTTTGCTGCAGAGACAGAGAATACCTGCTGCGTCACAAGCTGAGCTTTAAATGAGACGAGACGTGTAGAAAGAGTTCAATGCAAACCTCAGAAGAATATGTCTTCTGTTTTATTTAGTGCTGTCATGCCATTCATTTTTAGTGCGATTAATTAATCATAACCTGTTTTAATTAATCTAATTAATCGATTTTAATCGCCATTTTTAACACATTAATAGCTGTAAAGAGCCTCATTTGAAGTATTTTCCTTAAGCTTGTGACCTTATGACACAGTAAAATACTGGGATAAAGCAGAAAAAAATCCAAGAGAGAATCTAAGAAGAAACACTGTGAATTAATTGATTAATTTTTAGACTTTGTTTTTTTTCTTTTAATAACTTTTTCTTCATCATCTGGACAAAAAAAGCACCAAGAGTTGAATTTTCCATCTAAAATGATGCTATTTTTTAACTTGCCATGACAATCACCTCTCTCAAAGACGAGGCTAGAGCAGCGCGCCTCTGACACCATTTATTGAACATATGCGCTTACCAGAGAGTGCAGTGGAGCCTCGTAGTTTGGCGAAGATGCTCCTTGCCCGCCGTTCCTCGACCACACGGCTGAACTGGCAGCTGGAAAAGAGACGAGAACATATCATGTTAACGTGAGGCTAATGACAGATCAAATGTTCTGTTTGTTCAGGAAAGGTTCATGAACAGACAGACAGCCCTGACCCAGTACACTCCTCTTTGCTGGTGACAGACTTAAATCACTTTACATGCTTTTGTTCTTTGATCATTACAGTGCACGCTGGGAAAACGATCCCTGCCTCGTGTGACCCAGTGGAAAACGAGAGGATGTTGGTGTGTCGATTAAAGCCAGCATCTCCTTTGCTTTTAAATGTCAAAGAGAGAAGCCACTTGATGCTCAGCGCCAAAGGAGGACAAAAACATCTTTACACAAAAGCACACTTTCACAGCATCCACTCGAGGTACTCGCACATAATAAACAGAGATGAAGAACAGAAGTGCAAAAACAAACCCAGTCATATCTCATCACAAAAATGCTAATATCACGCTTTTGTCTCTGACAAGGAACAAGTGGTTGATTAGCATGAGCTCTCCGCAGAGTAAACAAGCTTTTTGTCTGTTGGTCTGTGCTTTTGTGCCGGCCGCTGCATCTCAAATGACAGGTCTCATTAGCTGGTAGGCAGAGGAAAGACGGCGACTTGTGTGATTTCACACTGACATGAGGCTGGGAGAGACGACAGATTATAGAGGAGATGTAAGAAGAGGACATGAAAACAATGAAAACGCAGAAAGGTGGCTAGCAAGCTAACCATTCATTTTGGAGACAATGCTGACGCTTCTCAGCAGCAGTATAAGAAGACAATCACTTTTTCAAATCCTGTACATTTGACATGGCACTCTTACTCAAAATGAAGTGGGTTATTTTAATTAAACGTAAAGATTACAAAACCGTTTGAAGCTTTAGAATAAGTTGTACACCTGCTGTTGGACAGCTATGAAGAAAACAGTAACGATAACAGTGCAAACATCTAAACTCAGTAAGTAAAACATTTGAAAGAATGTGGTGTATTTTAAAAAAGAAGGGAAAATAACAACAATTATTAATGTCTTCAGTCAGGAATAGGGGTGTGCCAAAATATTGATATCGCGATATATTGTGATATCTAGTCCTGCGATTGATTCTCGATGGGTTCTCACCAAGTATCGATCTTATATTTTCATTTGAAGAGGCTGTTGCAATGAGCATCCGAGTCACGTGACGGAACTGTTGAGCTGCTGGACGCGCCGCGTTGGACATTTAACGCACACACTTCATTCAGGAAAAAACACCAGCGAGATACAGGCTCGGTAGCGCGTGTGTAAAGCATGCCTACCTGTGCACGTTTGTAATCCATCTGTAGCAGAGGCAGCCGGTAAGAAGTGACTTTGTTTAAGTGCTAGAATGACCGCGATCACTTACTTCCTGATTGATCGCTGTGGGAACTAGGGAACTTCGCAGTTGTTTGTGTGTACTTCAAGTACCGTCGTAGTTTTTCGTTTACATGCACTTTCATGTTTAACCTGCTGGTGTACGGTGTAACTTAGGTAAATTTATGGTGTGAAGTTTTTAAATGAATGTAATTACTTTTTGCTAATGTTAATTTAAAGTCATTCTTAAATAAAAAAAATTTAGGATTTGATGTATGAACTTAAAAAAATGTAATTAAAATAAAGTACATGAATTCACTGTAAAATTAGGGAGGTTGTTAGTTAAATGAAGCACTTAAAATTATATAAATTACTATTGATTCAAGTTGTTTATTGCTATTCTGTAATAAAATTTGAATTTGTAAATATTTATTACCATTACTATGTGTGTTTTAGGGTTTTTACCTACTGACTGCTGACTGACCAAATGGAAAATAGATAAAGATTGGAAAAATAATCTCAAGTGGCAGTCTGAGTAAATCAGCCTTCAATTTTGGATGCTCAGCCCTTTTCAAGTGAGGGAAAAGTGCATGAAAAATGAGGTAACATTTGATCGAGGTTGTAAAGCAGAGAAGGTGATCGGCTGTAATCTCCCGTCTCTTCAGGACCTTTACACCTCTAGGATCCTGAGGCGTGCAGGAGAGATCGTGACTGACCCCTCCAACCCTGGACATGGTCTATTTGAGCCACTCCCCTGTGGCAGGAGGCTGCGGTCTATCACGACCAGAACCTCACGCCACAAGCACAGTTTTTTTCCGTCTGCTGTCAGCCTTATCAATAAGTCCTGGATCATCCCATCACTCCTCCCTGCTCCCCCCTGACTGTCATATTGGTCATATCCACGACATGCGCTGCATTTGTGTCAGTCTGGATCAGTTTTAGCGTACAATGTTAACCTACACTGTTTCTGCATATAGCTTTTTTTTTCTTCTCTATGTCATGCATTTCAGTACAGTTGCAGGATGTGTATATACGTGTGTGTATGTGTATATGTTTATATATATATTTATGTTGTAATATTCTTTTCTGTTAATGGTGTTTTGTATGTATTTATGTATGCACCATCATCACCAAGATAAATTCCTCGTATGTGTTAATCGTACTTGGCAATAAAGTTACTTCTGATTCTGATTCTGAAAACATTATATTGATCATCCTTTGGTGTGACGTTCTTTTGGAGGTAGATAGCTGTCACTACTTGAATTATTTAACTTTTGTTCTGTTTACAACAATTCTGCACTAAGTAGTGGCAATGCTGATCATGTTTTACTATTGTTAACATTGAATTTGACAGATAATTCCAATTTAATTGTTGTCAATGTTTGTCAAAGACATGGTTTTACTGATTTCAGCAATGAGTCACAAAAGTGTCTATTACTTCTTGCACAAAATAAGACAAGTTGTTTATTATGATTGTGTTTAAGCTAAAAAAAATAAATTGGGATATATTTTCCCCCAAAATGAGTGTTCTTCTATATAATGTTAGTTATTAGAGGATTTTTACCAATTATCGCAGTATTGCGATATTATCGATATCGTGAGCCATGTATCGCATATCGCATCGTATCGTGGGGTACCCAGTGATTCCTAGCCCTAGTCAGGAACTTTGAAGACAAAGACGTTTAGATCAGATCTATTGTGCTGTAAAACTGGTGATTGGTTGGAGATACAAACAGAAAAATACTAATGAACAACGTAGCATTCCAGAGGCATGACACGTTCATCTTTTATGAATGCAACAGTATTAACCCAGAATATCAGTTTCTTCTTTTGACCCTACTCACTTTACGAAGCTAACAAACGATTCTCCCAAGTTCTGACTCGATTAAAAGAGGAGCAGTTTGGGACAACTCTTTCCATGAAAAGATGACGCATCCTGTGTTGACCTTTGTCAGCATTTGACAGAGAAAACAAAAACAATGAGGGATTTGGGAACACAGTAACTTTCCTCATAATGGACTCTTGTTGTCAAGATCCCACTTCCTTAAAACAGAACCCCCTTTCAACGGAACAAGCTGGTCAATATAGTCTTCATTTTGGATTTCTGGTGTGTTCAGGAAACTGAATGGAAGATTTAAAGAACATTTAGTCAAAATGATTTCTAAGGTTTATTCTGGTGCAACAACCAATTGGTTTGGGTGTTAAAAGTCAAACTTCGGACTGACCTGAGGGTTTGTCCGACTGCAGAAGGACTGACTGCCTGTTTGCTTGTTGTTTACTGGGTTTGCTTCGTCTGAATCACTTGTGTTTGAAAGGCGCTATGGAAAACAAACTGCCTTTCCTACCCTCCCCTGAGACGACCTTTGTTGGTAACTGGAGCTTCAGTGAATTTGATCAGAAACGTTAGAACTTGTCAAGTCAGGTAAAGCCCCCCGTTTTGGCCTTCTTTGCTCATCTTTTCATTCTAATTCTGATCTCATTAGCATGTGTTCCTTTTTTTACACTGTCTTCTCATTTTGTCTTGAAGTCTTTTCCTCCCCTCTCTTTTATTCACATTACATGCTCATTTCCATATGCTAATTAATGAATAATCACCTGGGTACATTCATGTGCAAATTCAAATATATGTATTAAACGACAGGGTAAATTATTCTGAGTCCAATGGTGTAAAACACCCTTACAGAATTAGCTTTGGATATCAATTTGCATGTAGTTTGTTCTAATAGGCTTCATTTCTAATTTGTAGAAAGTGGAATAACTTTGACACAATGATAAACACCAATTATGGTTTAGTAGGCAATATCCTAGGCAGCTCTAATGAATATGAAGAGGTCGGCGTGGAGGGGGACGAGGGGAGAGGCCTTGTGTTTGTAGAGCTGGCGGCTTGGTGAACAGTTTGTCGGAGTGGTGCTTGTAATTAAAGTGATCAGTCAAAGGGGGCGCGCACAAATTTCAAACCGTGTATATAGAAACGACAATTAAAGACAAGTTCAGGACATGTGTTATTAGGGAACTCATTTTTCTTTCTGAACCCTAAAGCATCTGCAGGGAGGGGGACTAAACCAAAGAAGGGGGGGTGGAGATAACAGCCTCGGCTGCAAAAAACTCCAAACATTCACAGACATTCACTATTTCACTTTTGTTCAGTGTCTTCTAAAAGTGATTTTCAGTTCAAGTTTTATTTCATTATGATTAGATTTTACTATGAAGAGTGTTTTCTCAGAGCTCTTTGAATGATGGTCAAATATTCCAGCTCACCTGGTCAGAGCTTTCGTTAGAATGACTTGAAACACTTTGTTTGATGTGAATCACATTTATTACTACTTAAAGTAAAAATAAAATAACTTTAACAATCGCTTCAATTAGAATGGCATTCTCTACTGCGTCTGGAAAGTTTTCTGTTATGTTTCAGAGAAAAGGGCACAGAGTCTAGGAAGCTAAATTGAGGCCAATATTATTTGAAACCCAAAAAAATCAAATTGAAAAAAATATTGGTGTTTGAGCAAAAAATCGAAAATGTCCAATACTTTCTGCTATTCTTAAATAAACCTATTTTGAGTTCATATGTTCCATCTTTTAGGTTACAAAACTCAAAATTTAAATTTAAAAACTTTTGTTTCAGTTTCAAATCTTTAGTTATTGTTTGTTTTCAAATCTGAAAATTTCAATTTCAAAACTTTTGGCCCTGTTGAGCCATTAGGCCAGATAACTGGAGCTCCTTCACTGTTTTAGCCATTTCATGCAAGCATACGGAACAAAGTTTTCTACGCCTTTATGTAACTCAATGTGCTTTGAACGGGTTAGAACAGAGTTATGGACGAATGCTTTGTACACGATAAAACTCTGCTCTCACACCCGTCTTGAGACAACCTCAGACTATGATAGTACAGACTAAACAGACATTTTCTGACTAATTATCACAGTTCTCAGAGTCAGTGAATGCACCGGGACTGAAGTTACCACCCTCATTGATTTTGATTGGTCCTTCATGTTAGCCCCGCCCCAACGCGCCACAACGGGGCCAAAAGTTTTGAAACTGTAATTTTTAGATTCAAAAACCAAAAAAAAGGAGTTGAAAGTGAAAAAAAAAGTTTTAAAATTTTGAGTTCTGAAACCTAAAAAACTGAATATTTGAAGCTGAAAATAACTACCGGTATGTTTGTTTTAAAGCGAACATTTTCTACATTTTAACAATTTTTGGCCAAGCAACAAAATTTTTTTCAAATTGTTTTATTTAGGTTTCAAATAATATTGGCCTCAAATTACGTCCATATGTTTTTATCTTTTTCATTTTTAATTTGATGTGATGCAGCTGAGCTCTGACTGGACTGAAGGCCTGTTTGTGTGTGTGAGTGTGTGTGTGGGGGGGGGGGGGCATTATTACACTAATGGACAAAAATGTCAGTAAAGTGTACCATAAGTCTGTTGTTTACTGACTGTTTCTGATGACCAACAGCACAACTTCGATTGTTAAAACTGATCTCTAAGCAGGAAATAAAAGATAATGGGGACATTTTTTTTATTTGACCAGATATTGCTGAGCTGAATCAAAAAAAGATTGAAAATAAGTTTCAATCATCTTTTTGTGTTATTCCTAATGTGGATTTACGGATAGGAGGATAAGAGTAGATCTGCAAAGACTGAGGGAATGCTGCAGCATTAGAATGCTTTTAAGTTTGCTTTTGGACTTTAATCAAACATCATTTTAGAAAAATTTTAAAATCCTTTTAAAATGACAGTCAAACTCTAAGCCCGTTTGGAGCAGTTTGAGTCCAGTGTGGAGTCCATCAGAGCCAGGCCCGGAGCTGGGTTCTGCTCTCAGATCTGTGTCCTCAGTCCTCAGCTCTGCTTGTTTTTACCTGTGAGGGAGGGTGGTGAGCCGACCGGGGTGGAGGGGTTGGATGAGAAGCTGTTGTTTGTGTGATCTGGAGAGTAGATCTGGGAAAAAGGCAAAAACGATTTTGGGAAGCGTTAGAAACCATAGAGAGATTTACTTGGAGCAGTTCTTGGGCAGAAAGCAGGAGGAGGAAGGTGTCTGAGCTGTACTTACTGATGCGAGTGCTTTCCCTAAGGCATCTCCTGTTTGAGAGCTGCTGGCTGCTCCACTCTGTGCTCGGTTAGCTGTGACACACACACAAACACACACACACACACAGGGGAAAAGACTGATTTATCCTTGTAAAAAACAGTTGTTCACTGCATTTTTAATTATTCATCGGTTCTACTGACACAAGGTGATCATTAAAAGAGAAAATTACAGCTTCCACTTTGGAAAGCAAGGAAGTGAGTCTAATATTTTCAACAGAAAAATTCTATTGGTTGTGATCCACCCTCCTTTTTGCTCATCATTTAATCAGGGTGACTCAATTCTTTATGGGTTTGGAAAAAAGTGGATGTTGAGCAGCTGAATGAGCAATAACCTAATTCAATTTGGTCTCAATTTCATGACAGCATCCATATAAAAAGACAGAACAGGTTTGTCCTCTGTAAAAGACAGCTCCTTTGCATCAGTTTCTACCGCTCATCAGTCTCTGACAACAGACATTCTTGGACTTTCAGAAGAAGTTTTAAGCAGCATCACGTCCTGATCTTCTTTCAACCAAGGTGACAGGAATGAGACACAGGTACCGCCAACATGTCTGCTTCCTGACAGCACGTGACTGTGAGTGTTAGCTAAATGTGTTTCACACACTCAGAGAGCAGGGAAGTGACCTCACAGGAGAACCCCCACCTCTCCTGACTATTGACTGTACTAGGGAACTGGACAGAGTGAGCCCTTCTCTCTGGCAGTCCAAACGAGAGCTACCCGTACCACTTATTACTCAGTCAGAATAACCATTGTTGCTTGGACACCTTTTTTATTAAACATTATTTTTCTTTGTCACATGGTATTCAAGTTATAAACTGACCAATCAGATGCCTAAATAAAAGACAGTGGTCTCATGTTGAGTGTTCCAGAAGTTTGTTTGACTGGTCCAGTGGTAGGGATTCCAAAAAGCTGACTACTGATTGGCCAGAGAGGTTGCCATGGAAACGTACTTCGTCCGCACTGTGAAAAACTGGCAACAAAATTAACTGAACTGTCGTTTCTTTGTGTCTCTGTCCAGTTCTCAGATACAATCAGTGCTCCTGATATGATCACCGCTCATCTCTGCTGAAAGCTCCAACACAAGCCCAAATTCAACCTTCCACCTTAGATGAATCCATTACTGAGATTGGCAGCGCTGGACTCTGCTAAGCTGTTAGCAGGCCTGTAGACAGGTAGAGAGACAGACAGACAGCAGGCAGCATATGTTTGGAGGCTAAAGCCCCCTGTCTCACTCATGACACACCACTGGCCCAGTAAAGCATCCACAGGATTACTGCTGCGCACACAAACACACACGCATGCACCCCACATACACATGCACACATACCCCCACCCACATACACATGCACACACACACACACACACACCCACCCCAACCCGGATCGTAGCTTGATGCCTAATTGAGAACACATGCAGGAAAAATCTTTTTCATAAATGAAAGCTTACAGCCGCAGAGGGGAGAGCACTCCGAGGATGAAGCGGGTGTTTTTGTTGCTTTTCCTCTCTATCCTGCACTTCTTCAAAGAGAGCATTCTTATTTGAAATGGCAAATCAAAGCATTGGGAAATCTTCCTGGGTTTTTGAAGTCCATTCTTCTTTATGAGCACAGGAATCAGTTCAAAGAACACTTCTGCTTACATCTGACACTGTGCTGCTGTGCGCTCAACATATAGAGGGTTAATTCATGCAAATAGTAATGGTTATGATCTGTGTTCCTTCATCACAATCACAGTGGAGGATGTAAAGTGATTCTGGGATGGATCAACGTCTCCACAACTCCTCCTCTGCAGAGGAAACTGAGGAGGAGACCAAGCTGTAAACAATCACAGTCAACAACAAACAACGGCACTTTTGTAACCGCTCCCTACTGTGTTTACATGTTCTCTGGTTTGTTTGTGATATCAGGAAATGTTGGAGATCTTTAAAAAGAGAAGTTCCATGCAACTCTACTTTGAATTTTTTCTTTTTCACTTGAACCAAAGTCCATGTAGCTAGAACATCTGATTATGTGATGTGCAGTGAGAACAGTGGAGAAGAATCTACAGAGGTGGAGGTTGGCTGTGGCTTGCCGTGTTTATCAACAGAAGGTGGTGTCACGCCAATAACATAACTGTTAAGAAACCGTTATGTGGCCCAGATGTTGAACCTTTAGCTGTTGGTCTGCGCCCATACTATCTGCCCAGGGAATTCTCTCACACCATTATTGTAACCGTTTACGTTCCTTCCTCTGATCACTCTACAACTGCATGTGACATCATCCACGGAGCAGTGGCGGGGCTGCAGACGTTTCATCCCAGCGTCCTTATCATTATTTCTGGAGACTTTAATAATGTAAATATGGACAAAACCCTGTCTGCCTTCACACAGTACGTGCACTGTGCAACAAGAGATGGGAGGATTCTGGATAAGTTGTATGCTAACGTCAAGGATGGGTACAGCTCTGCCCCCCCCCACCCCCCACCCCCATTTAGGAAGATCAGATCACAATATGATGCACCTCATCCCCAGCTATGTGCCCCTGGTGAAGAGGCAGCCAGTGACCATCAGGTCAGTTCAGAAGTGGTCTGAGGAGACCTCCCAGACACTACAGAGCGGCTTTGAGGTCATAGACTGTGTACTGTGTGAACCCCATGAGGAGGACATAGATGGCCTCATACAGAGCATAACGGATTACCTTAACTTCTGTGTGGACTCCAATGTCCCAAGAAGGACTGAGAAGTGTTATCCAAATAACAAACCCTGGGTCACTATGGACATTAAATCCATGCTTAACAAAAAGAAGAAGGCCTTCAGAGATGGAAATAAGAGGGTGGCATGGACAGGGCCAACCAGCTGAATCTGTTTTTCAACAGATTTTCAACAGGCCCTGTCCCCCAGCTGACACCTTGTGGGATTCAGGCACCTCCACCTTCCTCCTCCTCCTATGAAGGCTTCACACCCTCACCCCATTTCAACAGCCTCCTACAACCGCAGCACTTCACACCTTATCCTGCAGAATCCTCCCATCATCCTGCCCAACCAGTTCCTCTTAATCCCTTGACTGTGGATCAGGCATAGACTGTATATAGGAATAACTGGACAGAGCAAGCCCCCCTCCTTCCGTGTTCCATATAGGAAGTACCACTGGGTTGCAAAAAGGCCAAAGTCCCATTGACTTCCATTGAGAAACAGACAGTTATTTCTCAGTCATTTTATATGTCAGAATAATCATTCTTCCTCTGCTGCTTTCTGCTTAACTTCCTTTTTCTAATCCTACTTTTTTTAAAGATTTATTTCCCTTATCACAAGTTATTAAAGTTATAAATTGACCAATCAGATGGCTCAATAAGCGTTTGTGGGTCTGACGTTGTTCGTGTGGGGGGTTTGATTGACAGATGACGGGTAGCCAATGGGAGCAGACTTCATCAATGGGTCCGTGAAGACCTTTTAACACATACTTTACAATTCAACAATGTACCAATCATTGTCCTACTGTTGTTTTCCTCAATGGAATGTACCGATGCAGCAGTTTTAAACAACAAGAGGAGCATGCTGTCGACATTTTTAGATGAGGATTTACTCTGTAGAAATAGATTTCACTCTGAGGTTATGTGCTTTGGACTTTTTGTTTGTTTAACGTTCGTTTTTCTTTATTTCACTGTTTTGATTGTAGCTTATGTATTATAAGTTGCGTATATGTGCATAAAATCACCAACCAAAGTTTAATCTTTGCTGCACTTTTCCAGCTTCAGCCTGAATTAGATGCAGTCGTCTGAGGAGCGCGAGACAAACTTGAAAGGGACCTGGTCGTATTTTCAAACAGAAAAAAGATCCAGCTGTTCACTTGTTAGGATGGTTATTTATTTTAAATACAGCTGAACGCGCTTCTCACGTGCATCTGATCAGACTGTAACCTGGCAGCGCATGTGAGGTAACAAGCTGCTGCTACGGCGCGCGTGAGGGGGGCACACGCCGGTCTGCATCGGCGTCACCCAAATGCTCCTTTTATCTCGACAAAAAGGAATAAATGTAAGTAAATCCCAAAGGACCGCTGACAGAATCAAATGTTGGAATGGTTCTCCCTCAAAGGCTTCAACAATGACTTGTACAATTCTCCCGAGCCGCCGTTATTAAAGTAGAAGCTGTTTACATCCGCGGTCTTGTGGTCGAGGCGTGGAAAGAGGCGGACGGTTGCAATAAACTCACTCCTGATTGACGACAGTACTTCCTGTAGATTCCATGACTCAGCTATGACTCAGACCAATCGCTGAAGATGGGTTGCGAATGGCGATATCCGTCTCAGGAAGTGACGGTGAAAGCGGCGGCCTACTTTCGCGAGGAGGGGAAGTAATGCATTTCCTAAGGGGGACCTCATTTCTCGCTCAGTCTATTATTTTTACAGTCAATGGGATCAGGTCATGAACCAACTGAGAGCTCTTCACTCAGGCAAGGCTGCAGGCCTGGATGGCATCAGCCCTGGCATGTTAAAGGCCTGTGCCCCCCAGCTGTGTGGACTCTTACACCAGCTCTTCAGCATGAGTCTCAGACTCCACAGGGTCCCAGTGATGTAGAAAACAACCTGTCTGGTTCCAGTCCCAAAGACCCCTTCACCTAGGAGCCATAAGGACTACAGGCCGGTGGCACTAACATCACACATTATGGAGACTCTGGAGCGCCTAGTCCTGGACCAGCTGAGGCCCATGGTTAGCATGTTTCTGGATCCTCTATAATTCACCTATCAGCTCCACCTAGAAGTAGAGGATGCCATAATCTACAAGCTGTACACACATTTGGATCAGCCGTCCACATCTGCAAGGATGATGTTTTTTGACTTCTCCAGCGCATTCAACACAGTCAGACCAGCTCTGCGAGATGAGAAGGTGCTGGAGATGCAGCTTGATGCCCCTCTTGTGTCCTGGATCACTGTCTACCTGACCGGAAGGCTGCAGTATGTGTGACTGCATGGCTGTGTGTCAGACATGGTGGTCAGTAACACTGGGGTACCTCAAGGCACTGTCCTCTCTCCCTTCCTCTTCACCCTTTACACCACATACTTCAGCTACCGGTCAGAGTCCTGTCACCTGCAGAAGTTTTCTACTGTAGCTGGTTGTATCAGTGGAGGGGAGGAGTCTGAGTACAGGAGTGTGATTTTCTGACTTTGTCTTATGGAGTGAGCGGAACCATCTGCAGCTCAACGTCACCAAAACTGAGGAACTGGTGGTGAACCTGAAGAAGATCAAGTCTCCTGTGACCCCTGTTTCCATCCAGGGGTCAATGTGGACACAGTGGAGGACTACAAGTACCTGGGAGTGTACATTGATAGCAAATTGGACTGGGTCGGAACACTGATGCTTTGGCTCTACGACTCTACTTCCTTCAGAGACTCAGATCATTCAACATCTGCCAAACCATGATGAGGATTTTTTATGAGTCTGCGGTCTCCAGTTCCACCTTGTTTGCTGTGGTGTGCTGGGGCAGCAGTCTGAGGGTTGCAGATGGCAATAGGTTAAATAAACTCATCTCCAAGGCTAGGGACGTAGTGGGTGTGAACCTGTACTCCTTGGAGACAGTAATGGAAAGAAGGATGCTGAAGAAACTGCATAGCATCCTGGATTACTCCGCCCATCCCCTCCACCCTCTCCTGGACCAACACAGGAGCTCACGGTCAGCGAGACTGAGACTCCCTGCAATAAAAACAGAGCGCCACAGAAGATCCTTCCTTCCTGTGGCAATTAAACTATAAGTCTTCATTATAAACAGCTTCTCATATACATGTATATCTTGTACATAACATTTTCACACTAATTGGATTGTAAATAGCTTTTTCTTTTTTTTTTCTTTCGTTTGTGTATTCCCATTCTTATCTGTAGCAATGTGGTGATAGAAGCTCTGCGGTAAATGCAATTTCCCCCTGGGATAAATAAAGTATTTTGATTCTGATTCTGAAAGGAGAGGAGTGGAGATCAGCTACAGCAAGACAGAGAATCAAAGAATAAATGACAGGAACTCAAGTGGAATGGTAAGGTTACGAGAGGAGGTGGAGGAACATCTAGGAAGGAGGAGGTTGGCCTTAGAAAGGAGATACAAAAATGAAATGCAAGAATGAAAGATGTAGAAGACTGTGGTGAGAGAAGCCATGCTGTGGGTTTAGAGAATCTGATGCAGTGACAGGAAGCAGAGATGAAGATGTTGAGGTTCTCTTTGGAAGTGACCAGGATGGATCAGGAATGAACCCATCAGAGGATCAGATTATGGCGGATGTTCTGGAGGGAACAGTTGGAAATGTTGGACACATTGGGAGGAGGAAGAGTGATGATGATGGTGAAAGGATGACGTGGTTGGAAAAACCAGGAAAGAGGTCTAGAGCAGGGGTTCCCAAACTACAGCCTGCGGGCCAGATCCAGCCCCGCCTCCACAATTGGCCTGGCCCTCTGAACACTGTCAGAGATCCATGATGTTTTTCCCCCAGTCTGTCTATGCTTTGAGACCCACACAGAATGAGACTTTTTATTCCAGCCTTCTGCAGTCTGTACCCCTATCTGATATATGCAGCTCTAATCGCCATCAGACATTTGTTTTCATTCTATAAAACTGGAATTATTTTCTAGGAAGTTTTGAACTTTGAGAGTTTACACGTGAGAAATAAAGAGTGAAAATGTTCATGTTTCTTGAGAAAAGTGGATAAATTGTGTAGTGATGAGTTTTACGTCTGTAGATTTAATTAACAGATTTCACCTTCACGAATTACTTTTAGAAAGTAGCTCCTGCAATAAACGAGGGAACACTGTTCTGCTGAAAATGCAACATACATACATGCAGTACCTGTAGCGGAAGACAAAAGTATGAGACTTTTACATTAAAAGGATTATTTTTTATTGTCTGACTTTTTTTCTTTGAAGATCTCAGGAAGGCTTATTAATAGTTGGTCACATGTGACTTTCTGTAAAACCAGAAATAGTTCGTTTAGACATGCCCAGTGATTTTTACACCTTTTCTGACCCCAGCCCTGCATCAGAGATGAATAGTTGTATGGCCCTCACAAGAAAGTTTGGGACGCTGGGAAAACTAAAGAGGAAGTTCATGATTGAAGTAAAAGAAAATGATAGGCAAAGGTTTTGTTTGAGAGGAGGATAGAAATGCAGATGATGGAGTTGGATGGAGGCAGCAGCCTTAAGCCAAAGATAAGAGCAGTCTGTCTCTCTTGCAAAGTGGTATATTTTTAATACATGACGTTTTAACAGGGTAGCACAACAAGAAGAGAAGAATTTTATGAGAACCAAAATGTTTAAAGACAAAACTGGATCCCCAAAAAGGTCAAAGACATCTATGAACCTACCCCCCCAACTACTTCTTCTCCTGTCAAATTTGCATAGAAATGAGAGAAAAGTGCTCAAGTTGTACATTTAGACACTAACCTCTGATGTGAGTTTGGAGGCTTTGAATCAAATCAATCAATTACAAAAATAAGCAAATGACAAAAAATATGTTTATATATAAAAATAAAAAAAACAAAAACAAAAGAAGAAGATCTGAACATTAAGGATAAAACTGAAAAACAGAGCTTTGAAAGTCAGAAGTAAAAGTCATTGTCGATGTTTAGGTCTTCTGATGAGAAAAGTCAAGTTTTAGTCCTGCTTTTGGTCTGACATGTGAAGCAAAATTTTCTTTTTCTAAACCTCTACATCAAGTATCAAGTCAAATCCACAGAAAGTTCGTATTCCCTCGTTAGGTCCACACGCTAAGAGTGATAAACATGGTTTGGTGATGTTTGGAAAACAGTGCTCAACCATAATCTGAAAGCCAAACTGAACTCAGTTTGAGTTGGAGTGAAATGAAAGCCGTTTGCTTCCTATCAAAATTAGGGGGGCCTGTATAAAAGTGGGTCTTGACAGCCAGAGTCCAGAACATTAAAGTCTAGATGGATCACCAAACACAACAAAGAACAAAACGGTTGCAGACACAGGAGTCTTACCCATCACGCTGTCTGTGCCGTTGGTGGGGGCTGTACAAGAGGCAGTGCTATAGTGATTGGCGCCTCCCCCCCCACCTCCTCCTCTGTGGAAGCTGGACATTGGGGGAAGGCTGGAGCTGATGTCTGTAGATGAATGTGAGGGGTAGCTCTGCAGAAAGACAAATGTAGAGAGAGGACACTTGAGGAAAAAAATCTGAAATTCTGCATCTATGAGATGCTACATTGTGGATCAGAACCTTTGAATTCAAATGCTTTGTAAAAAAAAATCTTTGTCTGCATGTAGAATCAATCAAACTTCCAGGAGCTCATCCTGGGCTGACACTTCTGCTCACCAGTCTGTCGTGAGGATGAATCCCGCAGTAGGACGAGCTCTGGGAGGAGCCATGGGCTGAGTTCCCGCCCCCTAGCATGCTGCCGTGGTAGCCCTGCTGGCTCATGCTGCTGCTACTGCTGCTCCAGGGGTCGCCGCTGTGGTGGCCATCTTCAGTCAGAGAAAGAGGTTCAGGTTAGACGGGGCATCCTGGCATCACGGTAGGCTGACAGTTACCATGGCTGCTCTATGTTAACGTGTCTTTGACAGACATGGACTTTTTATTATACATAGTAAAGTGCAGTGTTATGCCTGCTACTCCTTTTTGGACTTCTTCTCACCACTTCTGGGTCTGAAGTGTGCAATGTTTACACAATCAGCGGTTGTAGCTTGGCAACAACAAAATGCCGTCAGGAAAGCAACCATAGATTGGAGGAAAGCTGAGGAGACTGAGGTCCTTCAGAGTTTGGAGGACTCTAATGCCTCGTTTCTACTGAGCCTTTCAGACTGGACTTGACCGGGCCAGACTGGACTTTTGAGCATTTCCACTACAAAATGGACTCGTTACGAAGGACTGACTGGTACCATTCTGTTACCCCGTTGGTCATAGGTCCATGAGAGGCCCTGTGAGGGCGGAGCTTCTGTTATCACATGATGTAACCCATTGATTGGTGGGAAGTTTTTACAACAACAGGAAGCGTCTGACCAGCACTTAAGATCCAAACCCAAAGTTTTGTCCTCTTCATCTGGGTTCTTCTTCAACCCCAAAACCTTTTTGCAAAGAAGAATCAATTCTTTACATGCAGTATTCCCCCTTTATTGCGGAGGTAGGGACCGGAGACACGCCACATCCACAAATACAGAGACACCCCTCCTCCTGTCTCATCCCACCCCCCGCGGCCGGAGAATGTCTGTTACCGATCCAGACTCATCATCATCATTCAGCTGTTGAGGTCAGGGGAAACAAAGCATTAAAGTCCCCTACAACGATTTTTTTTTTAAGTTCTCTAAATGTTCCCAGTGGGGTTTTAATTAGGACTGTGAAGTTTTTAACAAAAATTCCACATCCTAAATGTCATTCATTCATTCATTCATTCATCTTCTAGACCGCTGCTTCCCTTTCGGGGTCGCGGGGGTGCCGGAGCCTATCCCGGCTACTGAAGGGCGAAGGCGGGGTACACCCTGGACAGGTCGCCAGTCTGTCGCAGGGCCTCAATCACACACACATCCACTCTCACATTCACACCTAGGGGCAAGTTAGAGTCACCAATTAACCTATGAAGCATGTTTTTGGACGGTGGGAGGAAGCCGGAGACCCCGGTGAAAACCCACGCATGCACGGGGAGAACATGCAAACTCCACACAGAAAGGTCCCAGCCGGGAGTCGAACCGGGGCCTTCTCGCTGTGAGGCAAGAGCGCTAACCACCTGCGCCACCGTGCAGCCCATCCTAAATGTCTTAAAAAGCAATTTTTTCCTGTTGATCTGAAGCCTTCGTTTCCAAAAATCCCCCTGTTTGGGTGTGGCTTATGGTACTGAGCTGTTTAATCCCGCCCCTTATACTTATATTTATTTGAGTGATATTTTAAATAGTGAGTTTTTCCAGGGACTCCCTATTAATAATACAGAGTTTTCCTATTCTCATTTCAAACCCTTAACAAAAACCTAATCATTACATTTTAAACACCGGGAAAGTGTCTAAACTTCTCTACTGTGGTGTGCATGTAACAAATGTTAGCTCAGTTGTCAGGAACGGTGCTTGTCCTGCTGGAACCCGAGTTCAAATTTTGATTATGGATAGTAATTTATGCTAGAAAAAAAAATGCAAAAAAAAAAAAAAAAAA
>NC_050523.1:25147317-25157769 GCF_002922805.2 Oryzias melastigma | reverse complement strand
TTGCTGAAAGTAGCTTAACAAAGAATTAGCCTTAAAAACCGGAGAAAGTGTCAAATTAGCCAAAAAAGATAAAATCATGCTAATATGTTAGCAAAACTCAAAGTTAGCTTAAAAACGTAGTTAGTTATAATGTTCTCAACATGCTGAACGGTTTGATACCCATAATGCATAGGTTTGAAATTGCACAAAAAAATTGTAAGAATTTTGTGGAAAAACAGACAATTTGTGTAAATTTGTGAACACAACCGTGTAAAAGCTTAAAATTGCTGAAATTTAACAATGACTAGTAAAAGCATAAATTTCCTGAACATGCTGGATGTGTAAAATTGCATAAAATGCTGAATTTGCGTAAAACTTGCACAAATTTGTGTAAAATTGTGTAACTGGAAGTACAAGCATGAAGTTCTGGACATGTTGAATGTTTTAAATTGCTTAAATTGCATAAAGTGTGTAATTTGCAGGAATTTGTAAAAAAAATCCTATTAGTTATAATGGTCCTGAAAAAACGCACAAATTGTGTAACTACGCAAAAACTGTAAAGTGCACAACTACTAATAATACAAGCAGTAATGTCCTTAACAAGCTGAACGTTTTGATACCAAGATTGTGTAATTCGCATAAAGTGTGCTTGAGTTTTTACGTGTCAAAAAACGTACGAAAGAAAACGTAAATGAAGAATGTCAATTGTGTGAATGCATTGAATGTATTCACACAATGAATGCTTAATTTAACATATTCCAGGGAGCTACAGTGTTTCTTTTTAGTGTGCAGTGATATTCATGTGTCTGTATGTGTGCGTGGGTGGGGGTGGGGGTGGGGGGTTAAGGAAAATGGTCATTCATGAGATTAAAGAGATTACTGGTTAAATTATTAACAGATTAAGAACCATTCCTTACTTAACAAGTGACAAAATAACCTTCCTGATATGATTATTTATTCATTATTAGAAATGATTCAAATGTAGACGTTCGCATTAACTCTGCAGATATTTTCTCTCTGTTCTACCACTGCAGCTGTGTTGCTTTTCTTGATGAAAATGTTCTCCTATAGTCGGCATATGCTTGCAGGAACTTATCAATTTCCGTCGCTGGAAGTACAAAACTCATGTGTTTGTTCCCGTTGCCATGGTGAATCGTGCTGTCTTTGCTCCATTGATCAGGGCTTTTAATGATCGCGACGATCGCACCTGATTCTGGTTCTAACAACTTCAAGTTGATTGAATCAAACTTTTTCAGCTGTTCTGAAACCAAAAACCCCGACTGAGAATTTTGAGTCCACGGACTCTGAGTTCAGGTTTCAACTCTAAATTTGTTGAACGCCTTCTTGAAACGGGCCCCTGTAAAGGAAAGAAAAAAATAAACAACAAAACAAACAAGTTGGGAACAGCTTTCCCTCTGTCCAAAAACCAAACTTCTCCTGTCAGTCAACATGAAGAAGTGTCAGAGAGCAGTTAGAGACCTATGCTAGAGCAGGATGCCGGAACACACAGCAGGGGAAAGAGAACTTGTGAAGCTTCACTCGTAGCTGAGCTGTTAAAGCTTCTGAACTTTTGCTTCAGACACATTTGTGATCCAGAGCAATGCATTGTTTCACGTGAAGGACTATCAATAGAGGACTTCCTCAATGTTTTGATGATTTTTCCCTTTAGTCTGATTTTTCACTTCCTGTATTGGATGATGGAAGGTTCTTGTATAGAACCTCTACAGAAAACTTGTTCAAAGAAACTGGAGTAAGTTTGAATTTGGACAGATTTTTCTCTTCACATGAGATAAAAAGATTCCTTCAGATTCTATAAAGCCCTCTATTGTGACAGGAACCCTCTTCCTGTATTCTGACCCTCCCTCTCCAGGTGGACAGGGTTTATGTTGGTACCTGGCATAAAGAAGGAACTTGGGAAGCCGGCGCTGGGGGGTTTGGAGGAGGGGTAGCCCGGTGAGTCCCTGTTGTAGTCGGCTGTGCTGGCAGACGGAGCATACACCTGCAAACACAAAGACCTAATGTTAGAAAAACACTTCAACTCTTTGAGGCTTGGCATGTTTGCAAAAAAGTTATTTTGAAAACAATTTTTATTTTGGTGAGGTTTTTTGTTAAATCTGTGATCTTTTTGACTAAAAAGTGACACTACTGACAACCACATTATTACTGTCTGTTCCCAAACCCAAACTGATGAGCATTCATGTTTCTGCTCTAATATTCAAGCTGCTGAGATGGTTTTCAGGGCAGATCCTGTCAGTTTCCTGCAGCAGATCAGTTCAACAAACACATCCAGAACCTTTAAGGGAGACAACACTCTGAATGAGAACTCTTCAAGTTACAGTTCCGACCTTTCAAGACCTTTTTAAAGCTAAGCATATCAAAAATGTCCCATTTCGTTACTTAGTTCCCATTGTGTTCACTTATTTCTATTTTATGATCAACACTGTAGCTTCTGGTTGTTTGTGTTGTTTTTTTCCTTCTTTTTAAAATAAAAAACGGTGATCAACATTCAGCGTTTTGGTGCATAAAGATTTACTCTGCTATTGTTTATTTCCATTATTTGGTCGATATAATTTTAGTTAAAAAAATACATTTCTGACAAAAATGTGAAACAGAAGGAAACAAGGAATTTTTTTAAGGCTGAGATATTAAAAAAAAACCTTTTTAGTTATTATTTCCAAATTCATAAATTCAATGCTTTTAGGACGCTTTTAGACACCGCGGGAACCCTGGAACTCGTACGTTTGCGCATGCTTTCAGCTGCGCCTCTCCACTGCATGCCTCTGTGCATGTGAGCATAGCGTGCAAACCTTCAGCCATGACGCTAGCTCTCTCGGCATGACGCAAACCCCGGAACAGCTGTTGGAGTGCTCTTCTGACTCCCTCCCTCCTCTGAGTCGCACACAAATGCTGGATTAAATGAGGAAAACTCCACACAGCTCCCCCCTCATCTACCTTGATCCTGAACTGAAGACACGTGTTGCTTTGTTACCTTCAGAGTCAACGCATCTGGATGAGAAACAGCTGTGCCTTAAACAGTCTGTTGATAAAACACATCAGGAAAAAAAAGACAAGGATAAACCAAAAAGGGCACAGAGGGGGGTTTACAAAAAGTCTCATCTCGCTTCCCACACTGCACGGAATTATTAACAACAGAAAACAGCTTAAAATGGTCTCGGTTAAATAGAAACCTCATGAATGTTCCTTGGAGAGGCCTTCTCCCTTCATTTCTAATTTCCTTAAACTGTGTTCTTCTGTAAGCTGCTCCAACTCAAAGCTTTAGAGGCTTCTCAACCAGAACATCTCTAGTGTAGTGGTCTGCGCTTGATTTCAAACCAGTTTTGTTGTTCTGACATGAGGCGAACGCTGCCCACCACAAAGAACCTCATTCACATCTGCTGTGGACAGAAACCGGCGTCTGCAGGTTAAACCGTCTCCTTCACACATTAATAAAAGCAGCTTTATGCTGACTGACTGACCGACCACAAATCCAGACTTTCTAAAATGTTTGAGAGACGGACACATTCCAACAATCAAGCACAGTTAGTGAGGGAGCGAGTAAAGGCCAGATAGAGGCTGTTGAGTCTCTTTACTGGGTAAACTAAGTCAAGGACAGGCACCATCACCATCCAAAAAGCCAAAACAGTCTGGGTATCTGACATTCAGGGAAGATCAGAAAGTGTGGGAATCAAACTGGACCGAAGAAACGACTGCAACAACACACACCTACACATGCTAGATGAAAGATCCAGATGTAACTCGGAAGGAAACACTAATCAGCAGGGATGGGCTGCTACCTTCCCACAATGCACCTTGCATGACTGTAAGGATACAATCCCTCAGAGACACACACACACAGACACACAAACGGGATCTGCAGATGTCATTAGGGCTGAACTACAACCTCCGTTAACTTCCTCCTCCTTTTTCCTTTGAGAACTGACGTTGTGCTCTGAACTGAAAACCACATTTACTGACCCAAAGCCTGCACACCAACACAACTCCACACACTCTGCTGCTCACACGCACAAACCGTGTTGATGCTGTTGAAAATACCTCATGTTTCATGCATTGCACGCATATTTTCCTGCTGAACTTGTTGTTCGCCTGGTGAGGAAAAGCCTGGATTTGAGTGTGTGTGTATGTGCAGACAGACAGGAACAGGTGCAGAGAGTGTTCAAGTCGAAAGAATGCAGAGACAGCCTCACTTCCTGCCGTCACAGGCGTGCAAGTATCAGCATTCCCACAGTTCTCTGGGAGTCCTTGAGCCTCCGAGACAAACCCTCAGCTAGGCTATAATGTTGCAGCACAAATCTCACAAACACAATTCCAATGAACACAATTTTTCTTATTTATACAAGAACTTTCTTCATTTAGGCAAAAAATAAATAAAATCCTGAAAATTATATATATATATATATATATATAATGTTAAAGATGTTTACTTGCTTTCTTTTTTTTTGGTGAATGCGGCCAGCAAGGTCCGTGTTTTATTTTTTGTTCATATAATTTTTATGTTGAAACTTGTATTTAGGTTATTTACTTGTGCGTTAGTTTGTAGTGAATTTGTGGACAAACAAGAAGAATAAATTCATCAGTGGAACAAACTGTGGTCCAATTTTTCACAGAGAGAGCGATTACCGGTACGTTTCTAAAACAATGAAAAAGCCACGGTAAAATTAGACATTACCTCAACAAAATGTTAAGAAAAAAACATTATAAATGTGTAAAAAAATGATGTTGTCTTATATCTTATTTCTGACCTGTTGTGGGAAAAATCAACAGTTTATCAAAACCTAAAGATTTTAAAGAAATGAATTGAGAAATGAACCCAAAGTAAGGAAAAGAAAACAAGGCGATAAAATAGAGGATCAGACAAGAACATCTGAAACACTGGATTGAAATTACAAACAAACCAATCCTAATATTCCTGTCTGATTCTGATCCAGATTATTATGCCAAAATGTTTAAATGGCAGAAAGCACAAACACAGGCTCGCTGTGTTTGACATTTATATATTTATTTTGAAGTGCAGAACTCTCCTCTCCCACTGTCATGTCCTTTAATACCAGATGCTCCTAACTTTAATAAATGATGACAGAGTGAAGCATTAATATTGAGGGTGCAAAAAAAATAGCACACTTTCTTCGGTAAACTCTACTGCTTTTTATTTATTTGTATGCAGATCTGGTGAGTTCATGATACAGGAAACAAAAGTCCTGAACCAGAAATCCTTAAAATGAAATACATCAATAAAACTGAACTGAAAGCACAGATTTTTCTGCAATCTATCCTTTATTCTGACAGATTCTGGTGTTTAAAAATGGAGAAAACAACGTTTTCTTCTTCATCCCACTAAAATAGACGTCAGTCAAACACTGGGGTCTGCAGGTGACCCAAGGGGAGGTTTCTCTTGCTCCTCCCTCTGTCAGCATCAAATCACCATGAGCCGATCACTGCAGCACCTGAGGAGGACAGGTCAAGTTTGATGCAAACGTCATGTGTCCATGGAGAAAGATAGTCTTCATAGAAGGAGTGGTGATCAATGGACCAAAACTCTGTCAGAATTCAGAGAAGTGGATCTATAACTGCTGACTGATTCATTGTCTTCATAGGACATGAAACAGCGCAGCCACATTCCACTCAGAAATGATTCCTCATGGAACTGACAACACGCTCCAAAAATGTCAATGCAGAAACCATCTGCAGAACACTGCTGTGAACCCAACACTCGCACAATTCACTAGGACAATGAGAACCACTCCAGGAAGATTTATATACTCTCTAACGTCAAGGAAAACTGGAGTGTACTCAGAACAATTATACAATTAAAAAAACAGTATATTTTTTAACAGGTATTCAAAGTGACGATGCAAAAGTTCTGATGTGTAACCACAAACTTGCTTAAGTATACGAAATACAGCATCAAAATGTTACAAGACAATAATAAATCCTAGATTAAGAGTAGTAAAGGTCAGAAGTATTAACCCTGTGATGCAGCAGCAGCGCAAATGAAATTAGTTAAAAAAGAACTCTATCCTTCCATTCTGGAAAACCACCATCTTTTATATGTAAGCAGACGTGCTAAAAAGGTCATTATAGTTTTATCCATAACAGATTGCTCGAGACAGTTTACCCAGTTTAAAAACCCACACTGGAAAAAAGTCATTCAGAATTCTTTCTAAACTAAGTCATGTAAGGGTCAGAAAATACTGGTACAGATGAGAAATCCTGCCCCCCATTCGGTACTCATTATTTCAAATACTATCAAATCAGAATACAGCACTATCCCCTATCTGGTTAATCCACAAAGTGACCTTCTAACTGGCTGAGATGATAAAGATGCTCGTTTCTTCTTCAGCATATCAGCTTGTTTGCTTGTAGCCAGATTTAATTGTAGAGATGCATTTGAACATGGTCACTGCCACAGTAAGACTTTAGACAAAAGGTGCAATGTTTTGAATATATTTATTTTTGAAAAGCACCTAAAAAATGTTATTATTACATAAGCTTCACATTCTCATATTCCAACTTTTTATTATGACATGCACTAGGAAAATACTTCATCATCACCATATACAATGTTGTTGTGCTTTCATTTAACATAAATACAACTGTGAAACCCAAAATTAACTGTTCGTCCTCCCTGCTCACAATAACCCAAATATTTGTGTATTGATCTAAACATACTTTAGAATAAAACCACATTTTGCAGTAAAAAGCTATAAACTAAAAAAAAGCCAGCCTGAGCAGATGAAGCCTCAGATTTGTATCTATTTCAAAAGTATCACTGGTGAGTCACTCGCCCGCGCTCTCAGCACTACCACGTATGTAATGACCGTTCACGTGTGGCTTGAACAGAAAGAGCAAGAGAGAGTTAATAAAAAAAAAAGAGCACAGCTCCCAGGACAAGTCACAAGCTGTCTCGGCCCCCATGATGTTAGATTGGTCAAAGTTGCAGTAAAGTTGTGGTGAAAATGTAAACTTGCAGAGTGTGTAAAGAAATCGTGGAGTTTGCTTGAATTTGCATTAACAGCTGCGATAGGAAGATCACGAGATCCTGGAGGGTCTGACTTACTGAATTCCTTTGCTTTAAACCATTTACATGAATGTAGACTTCAGGTTCATCACATTCTGAGACACATTTGTCTCTGATTGTGAACATGTAAATCTGTAAAGGGGCAGGAAAATGAGTTAGATGTTTGGTCACATTTAAGTGAAGTTACACAGACATTAGTCAGCCTGCAGTGAAGCATCACACTTTAATGTTAAGAGCCGGTCCCACTGGCTTTCAAAGCCATATCATGACTGGAGCACGGAAACAATGTCGTCCCCGTGGTACAGACGCTGTTAGCAGAGGACTGGTAGTGCAACGGCCGAGATGTGGTCACGGAATAGACGTGATTACACGCGGTACAACATTTGGCCGTCGTTACAAGCAGAAAGAATTTTTGAACTGCACAAAAATTTAGACCGCGGGTGACTGTGTGTGGTACCAGTGGTACCACTGTGCAATGACTGTGGAACAGCAGAACAACAGCAGCAGCGCCGGGACAGGCGCCTCAAAGGCGAATTTCACGTTCTGCAGAGTTTTAGCCTGATTGCAGTTTTCGTAAAATTGTGTTTCGGGAAACTTTAAACCATCAAAAGCAGGGAGAACCGGCAAGTTTAGGAGAATGATCAAAAAAGACAAAGTGCTGCTTGATGACAGGGATACGAAACATCACAAGATCTTTTCTCTGCAGTCTCTCAGAGACAGTAATGGAAGCGCGGGTGGGCCCTCTAGGGCTTCGTGCAAAAGAGAATGTGGAAAAACAATAAACACAGCCGAATTAAATGCTACAAGTTGGATGCAGATGAAAAGACAGTAAACGGAAACAAAAGAAAGAAAAATGCAAAGACAGGAAGAACAGGGAGGCTTTTAGTCTTTGTCTCTGCGTTTGATGCCTCTTCTTACAGTTATTGTCTCCAAATGTGGGGAGCATCTGTTCATCTGTGCTGTCTCCACCTCTGCTCTGAAGGAACGGGGAGGAGGACAAACGAGGCACCGCTCCTGCCTTTCCACTCCTCTCTGGAAACTTTTGTCAACTTTGAAGCAAATCTTCTAAATATTACAGTTTGGTTTCCTGTCGTTTAAAGGGGATTAAACTGGGATGATTTTGCCCTCAAAGACATTCCCCAATCAGAGGCAGAAACCCCTTTTTGATGCTCTCTGGTCTTCATGCCAACAGTTGCTCACAAAAGAGAGACACAAAAAGCAGGCCGCAAAAATGTTACATTCTAGGAAAAAATAGAACTCCAACAACACTTTGGAGTGGATTTATATAAGTATATGTGAGCCAGCATGAGAAGTGCTTTGCTAATGGTTTGAAGCTTTAAGGACTTCAGCACTGGGACAATAGGAATCTATCATGCATTACAGTGAATTATGAAAACTGAACATCGATATCTGCATAGCTGAGACAGTATCAATATGTGTTTTAAAAAGTTGTATGAAAAAAAGTGAGTGATGCAAGAAATCAACAAAAAGTAGAAAAACAGATGTCCAAAGACTAAAAATGAAGTGCTAGAGATTTTTAAAGACCCACACTGATGAAAATTTTATTCTTAACATGTAGTTGTGCCCTTTTTCTTATAAATAAAAATAGCCAGGACATGTATAAAGAAAATTAAGATCACAATTGCATCTCTGACCTTTTCTTTATCCAAATTGTTGTGAATCAGAACCAGATAAAAAATACCTTTTGAGAAAGATTGTATTTGTTACACAGAAAATACACAAGGTGCATTCATTGACTGTACATGAGAACTGGATGGTGTGAGTGTTGCTTCCGGTTCAAACAAAACTAAATCAATTTAGTTGCCTTTTTTTGGCGATACGGCTGTTGCAGTGTTGGAACCAGAAATCTTCAGTAAGCAGTGCTTGGTCTGATTCGGTTTGGGTCAACAATTTAGTGGAAACCACTTCTGCCAATCAGGAGTGAGCTTGTCAGAAGGCCACACCCCTTGCACTTGAAACCTGGATCAGTGTGATCTGTCAAACGTTCTTTTTATTTCTCTATAGAAGTCTATGGGATTTTGGTTTCTTGGGACCAGATTTTGGTTGTTTGTAACACGGGGAGGGAGGGGTCACACAGTCCCAGTTCTCATATTTAGTCAATAGAACATTTTCACGGTGACGTCAGACAAAATAGTGACAAGGACAAAATGGGAATAGTTACTTCCGGTTTACAGGTTTAGAACTGCAAAGCTGACAGCTGAGCGCTGTTTAACACGGTTTTACATAAATAATAAAAGGTAACATTACCAATTTCAACATAAAATGTACAATATTTATTCTATGAATGTCCTGCTGAACTGGATTTTCATTTCCTGTCTTAGATTATTCACAAATCTAAATACAAATTTGAATAATCTTGAATATTTGAGGTTCTTTTGAAAATATCAACCTTTCATTTGAGCAGATATTATTATTCTTACAGGTTCTATTTTGCTTGATGTTATTCACAAGTGTTTTAAGAACAATCAGCACAAAAACTGATAGAAATTCATGTTGGCCACATTAATTAGATGCAGCCCAGATGCAGATTGCTGCATGTTGGCCCAGAGTTTTTAACTGAACACAAGGCTAAATGTAGTTGTTGTAATCAGAGGTATTTGTTGTTTTTCTGGGTATTTTAAGGGTTAATTGTAAAAATAGGAATACTTTAGATAGGAATATTTTTTGACAGTTCCAAATGATTTTGATCCTTGTTTATCTTTATTATCTATAGACATAATAAATAACCAGAAGTCATTTTGCACACTTGACGGTTTGTGTGGCGTACGTGAAAAGGGTTAATGGCTGGACAGGCCACAAAGCTCCTCATGTACGTCTTTGTTTTCCTCGTCTTAGCTGGTGTTTGGATCAAAACTGTAAAGCTGGATATATTGAACACCATTTTTGTTGAACCGGTAATGTTAGGTGGGGGTGTGAGGGCTGTAAGCTAGAAAGAGAGCGAGAAAACAGATGGATGACAGGAAGTGAGCTTAATGCATGGCTACAGTCCTGCCCACAACTTGATGGCAAATGAACTCCTACCGCAACTATGAAACTATGTTCTATTGTATTTAGGCTAAAACGGCATAATCATAGTAAAAGACCACTGGTAACAGTTTGAAAATAGATCAAAACATAATTGAGGGGGACTTTAAGAGTGTGACCCTACATGGTGGAACAGAGGCTGGTCTTTTTTTTCTATCCACGGTGGGGTTTTCATCACAGAGCGCGCCGCTGCTGTCGTGGCGTTTATTCTGAAAGGGTCTCTACACACATCCCTGCCCTTTGTTTCCCTCACTCTCAATGTGCATCCCTGACTCTCACTCCCATTTACACACAAACACACACATAGTTTAACATGCTTCATCCAAAGCAGATGTGCTGGAATGTGAACACTCAAAGGAGCAGTCACGAAACCCTGACAGACACACACATTC
>NC_050523.1:25091395-25147248 GCF_002922805.2 Oryzias melastigma | reverse complement strand
TCATACAGGTTTCAATTCCATCTTGTGTGTTTATCTCCTCACAAACATCCATGGTTTAAAAAATCTCTCAAAGGGAGTAATCCAAAAAGCCCATCAACCTCCACCTGTGGAGGCACTCTCCTCACCTTCACCTGCCACTCTCAGAGAGGCAGACATGGGAAAGGAAACGTCTTCTGTTTTATCTGCAGTTGTTGGTGGTTCTGTTTTTTAGATGTATTTTTATAGCAAAGATCTGAGCTGCGGCCCCTGAATCCTCTGAAGGTTAATTATGTTGCTGATCTAAAACACATGGAGGAGTGTGTGTGTGTGTGAGTGAGTGAGAAAGCGGAAGGAAATCCCACCCACCACCTCCAACCAGAGCCCTTTATTCTACCAACCTGCAATTGCACTAATGTGATCCAGATGCACGCACACACCCATTTGCACACATGCTCGAGCATGGCTGTGTAAATGATTCCATCTGACAAAAAGTGAGGAGACCAGGAGAAAGGAAAAAGACGAACTGACATCGAGGATGAGAACAGAACAGATAAAAACAAAAGACAAAGAGAGTACAAATGAGATACAGAACCAAAGGAAAAACAGAGTCACAGATAAAGACCAGAAAAGGCACGGAGGAGAGTGCACGCACACACAGAAACATCTGCAAAAATACTTTGTGTAATTGAAAACATGCAGCGCCTCCACACTCACTGCGAGTTTCACGGACCAACACATTCCTCAACTCACTCTGCAACACACACACCATCTCACCAGCTCCCTGCGGAGCGCCGGCTTCCTGTGGCTTGATTAGAGCCCCCCATGTGAAGACAAGTGGACTCATCGTGTGTGTGTGTGTGTGAGAGCGGCGGTGCACCTGTGACTGAAGGGGGGTCGAGTCACTCAGACAGAAAACACCGGGGGGGCAGACAGAGAGGTGTGTGACACGAGTGTGACTCTTTCTCCTTTCTTTGAGTAAAAACACCAAAAGGAAAGCGGTTAGAGAGCAGGATGAATGGAGAGCGTGCACGGCTCTTTTACATGGCATTTTCCGTAGATGAAGTGAAGTTTCCGCTGATTCCTGTGAAAGTATCTGCCCCCCCTTCCTCTCAGGCAGCAGACTGTGTATCTATTATTTACCGGCTCTCCTTCAGCCTTAACCCAGTTAGCAGCTCCTCTTCTTCTCAAGAGTCTGACTGAGATTTCAAAGAATTTTTCATTGATCACTGACCCTTTCTCTGCCCAGACGTTAATGACCTCAAGATCCGACTCTCAGTGGGTGAGTCAAACGGCTGAATCAGCTCCTTCAGCATTACGGGTAACAAAAAGGCTGTAATCCACTTCCAGTCAGAACGCTCTTTGGATTAAAAGTCCTCTTGGTGAATGAGTAACAGGGTTGAAAGGAGACATGAAAGAAAATGAAGTAAAGTTACCTCAGAATTACTAAACAGGCTAATAGAAAAAAAGAATCCAAAAAGAGCAGAGAGGCACAAAAAAGAGATGAAAAAGCAGATGGGGAAACATTTTACACTGCGACCTGCAAATGAATTCAAGATGGTGGCTGATCTCGCCAGGAGCCACGGCATCAAAGAGTCAGACAGTCAGTGAAGTCACAGCACTCTAATTGACCACTAATTGCACTAAATTAGCTCGAAGACAGTGTCAGTATGTGTGTGTTTTAGGGTTATTACCTTTATTAGACTGAGCTGAGTGTGTAACAACTGCACCCTATGGTATGTGCTTACGTTCAACCACCAATATCAACCAAATGGAATGAGATGAGAGGATTTCTTTTTAGATGCTTTGCTTTAAACTTCCCATTTCCTCACAAATCCTTCCAGGCATCAAAGTTGGACATTGTGAGTGTGTGAAAGTGAAACTGAGCAGAACAAATGTCTCTTTGAACTAAGGATTTAACGATTCTTCGTGAATCAGTAAAAGAAAAACGATTAAAATTCGTCAACATGTTCATAGGTGCAGAAAATTAAAAGATTGGTTTGTCTCTACCTGTGCCTACATTTAGAAAAATGCGGAGCAGATGACATTTCTCCATGCAGGCTCGCTGTGTGTGTAGTGGACTGGCTGCGCGTTCTTCATCTGCGTTTCCCTCCTGGGAAGTTCTCACAGCTCCTTTAGATTTAAAACTTTCACATAAGTCAGTCCCTCCAGAATTTCACGATGTTGCGATGGCAACTATTAACGAAGATTCAAGCAAACCTGAAATTTGTTACATTTTCATTTTGACCAATCAACCACGACAACAGTCATGGTGACGACGCAGCCTCACAACTGTTTCCCTTCTGACTCCTTCAGCAGCCGTGCTCTTTTTTATCAACTCTCTTTAGCTCTCTGTCTTTTTCATTCTGTGCAAGCTGTGCATTAACGCTCATTTGCACCGAGTGTGAGCGCGGATGAGTGCCCACGCAGCAGCTTGGGGAGGTTGCGCTGAGCAGGTCCGGAGCGGTCCGTCACATTGATTACAGCATGAACCGAGTGTTAAAGGATTTGAGATCCTTTCAATATTATGTATGATTGGTTATTTGTATTGAATCCTTTCTGTTAGGAAAACAGACAGTTTGATGTAAGGGGAAAAAGAAAACATACTTGGCCTTAAAATACCTTTAATTCATTTTGTTGAGAAAAAAAAAAATCGGAAAAAAATAAAAATTGTGACTTTAAAACTGTGAATCGAATCCTGGCTTGACTGAATCGTTACATCCCTACTTTAAAGTAATCTAAAACTGCAGCCAAAAAGATGAGTACGTAAATAAAACCTTTTTCAAGAATTTACATTTAAATGAGCGTGTTTACAGATGGACAGAGATCCTGTGCTGTGTTTCTGGTTTGTGCTGATCTGGTTCTGGGTACAATTGCACCAAACCTTCTGAAAAAGGATGAGGAACAAACAAATGTTGGGTCAAGCTCAGTCGGGCTGTACAAAAGCAAACCATCTGACATCGAGGTTGTTTACACGCTCACAGTCGTAGAGTTAGCTTTGCTAATTTGAAAGATACGCCTGTTTTCTGTTTGTGTTCATGCCCGTGAAAAAACGCGGTAGTCTTTGAAACACAACACTAGTGCTGGGCGATATGGAAAAATTGTGTATCCCAATACTAATTATTTGATATCACAATAACGATAGATTTCACAATATCCCATAATAAAGTATTTTTTCAGTTATTCTCTGAATAAAATGGACAAAAATGTCACAAAATGTTTTTAAAGTGTACAGCGGTTTCAAGTATCTCAATAGGAAAACACCTTTTTGCACAAAAGTTCAGCAATAACAATAAACAAAGAGAAACAATAGAAGATGGCTCGATAGTCACTTTTCTTTTGTCTACATAATATGTATCGTCAAATCGCCCAACACTACACAACACTACACATGGTCCCATGTGACTTCCACCTCATGTGTTTTGTTCACACATGCGCAGATGTAAAACTGTGAATTATATCATAGAGAAATATGGATACATGCTGGAAAGCATCAGCCTTCCAGGGAGAAATATTCACGTGCTTGTATGAGATCCAATAATTAAAGGTATGAGCTTCCCTACAGCAGCAACACCCTGAACCCTTCAACACCTGAGACGTCGTTGGTGACGCTTGAACACAAAATCTTTTACATGCGGTAACTCTCAACACAATGATTCCAGCAGACTCTGAAGGAGTAAGAGCCGCTTTACTTCTTCAGAATCTGCTGGAATTATTGTGGTAACAATTAAAAAGTTATGGTAAGTCAAAGAACATAAACACTAGAGCTCTGCCGTTAAAGAATCTCCTCTTCATTGACTAAACCATACATAATGATTTACAAGCATCTTCATAAATAATGCTGAACATGAGTTTGAGACGTTAACCCTTAAGAACCCATCAGTGTAACAGAAAAATATCTGAAAGGTTTTCTGTGGTGTGTGGTATTTTCTACATCATTTTTTTATGTGTTTTGTCTGTTGGTATTATCAGGCAGAAATTATAAAAAGTTGCATTTTAGTTCCAAAAAACACTGCATTTAGAAATAAGTCAACAAGTCTTACCCTATTGGTATAGTTTAGTTAGTGAAAAAAAATCTGCCAAAAAAAATGAATAAGAATATTCCTTACAAAAAAAATAATTAATGTCAGTAAAACTAGCAATGAATGTTTTCTCAAACTAAGAATAGTTTGCTTTTTGATAAAGTTATTTTTCTTGAAACAAGCTCCTTTTTACTTTGTGAAGATTTCGTTTTTCCAGTGTATCTTCTCCCTGCAGTTCATATGTGTCTGTTCCCAAGATGCATGATAATGATCTGTGAAATCTAAATGTTGTGACAATGATGATGTGGCTCCAACAAGCAAACACATATTTGCGTATCTCATGTGTTTTTCAGATTTCAGAGTAACTAGCTCACACACTGACTAGAATCCTTAGTGTTCTTAAATTTACATCCTGATACTGACTGCAAATATCTGGACATAATTAGGAATGTCCCAATCAAGTTTTTTTTGGGCCCGACCTGATTCCGTGTCATTCAGTTTTGTGTTTTTGCCGGTACAGAGTCCCAATCCAATACTTTTGTAGCACATTTAAAACATGAATAAATTAAATAAACAGATTTGTGTTGTCCCTTATTTATATTTCATTAACCTTCTTTTATCAATAAAAACTTAAATAAAACACTTCTGTGAAGTAGCTTTAATAAAAAAGGAAAAATGGAGCAAATATAAACTAGGAAAAAAAAATATTTTCTTGTTATATAAGTGATAATTAGTCATGTGAGAAAGTTTAATAACTTGAAGATGAATAAAACAGGCATATCAAAGAACAGCTCAGGTCTTACAGAGTTAAATCACGGGGGTAGCAGTTAGCTTAGCACAGTTAGCAGCTGCGGTGTAGTCATCTGTCTGTCGGCAGCATGAAGAGCTTCACATTAAACAGAAAAAAGTTCTGTCTTTTTCTGTTGTTGTTTGTGTTAGGACAAATCAATAGAGAGACCTGCTGTCAGTTTAAAGCGTTTTTCAAAGAGTTATTGATCCCGGAAGTCTAAAACTGCAAACATCTAGCTAACTTGACTGACTTGTTTTTTTATCAGGTCAGGATGAGATCAGGTCAGGATGAGAACGCTCACTGATGCAGGAAGAGTTGCACAAACAAGACTTCACACTGAATAGAGCTCAGGGATCCTAACAATCAGGTGCTGGTGGAGTCACAAATGTGTAAACAACTACACAAGCTGAATGACAGCTCAGCTACAAGAACACATCTAATACAAAATGAGAAGGCAGGAAATACAGGAGCAGGATTCAAAAATCCTCCAGAACTTTCAGTTTCAGGTCAATCTTCTCGGATGATCAAAGTCTCCTCTGTGGGAGTGATCTCCCAACCTTTGAAATCTGCTTTCCCAGGAAACTGAGTGGCCTCTTCTCATTACACTCACAAACTCACTCACAAAAGGAAGGACTTTCAGCAACAGGGGAATATGGAGGCCCGTAGCGATCATAATGTGGCTGCATAATGTGCACCCCCCCAACACAGGAAATAGCCAAAGCTCCGGGACTCAGTATGCACAAATATGTGTGTGTGAGCACACGCCTTTTAGTGCGTGTTTGTGAGAAAGAAAAATACTTATCAGAGGAAGGAAAGAGTGATTCGCACTGCAGCTCTCCGGACCACACAGTTACAAAACTTTGTACAGGTACTCTGCACATACAGACACACACACATTGTAGAGATCAGACAAGATAACTGAATCACTGAGAGGACAGTTGAGTGTTCTTGCAAGATTAGGCAAACTGACCTTTACTATTCCATATAAAAATAACATACTCTGCATTTTAACATTTTTACATGCATAGTTTCCTCTCATTACTGCTCCTACAAAGAAGAAGCAGAAAAACAATCAACTTTTTCCAAGACAATGTGGGTCCCATTCTCTGATCTGATGCTGCCGAGTTTAAAATCAAGACATAGATTCACTCTGAAGACTCATCTGCCACATGAAACATAAAAACACACACACATCAATAACTATTTTATTCTGTACATAGGTTCTCAGGTCAAAGCCAACTATGATTGGGTGACAGGTAGAGCGCACCTGTTGCAACAGGTCAAGTTCACTCTCGATTCATCAACATATGATGAAACGTCTTCTGACTCTGGGACACGAGCTAGCAGACGTGTGGCTCCAGCTCTCCTCAACTCTTCTGCTTTTAAAGTCTTTTAAAGTTGCTCACAAGCGACTTTAATCACTGAGCTGCAGCAAAACAGCTACTACAATGAAGGAGTTGAACATGGACCAAAGAAAAATTTTGAAGCCGATTTGATGGAGCTTAAAATTGAGCTTGCTGATATCCAAGCTGAGCTAACTCCGCTGCTGATAAAGGATGCTAATATATCAGCTCTGATGGAGCTTGAGGCTAAGCTATCACTGCTGCTACAACTCGTGGAAGGTTTCAGACACCAAAAGGCACCTAACAAGATCTCCTGGAGAGAAGAATGCATGACATGGATCAACGGGCACGGATTAATAATGTGATTCTCACAGGACCTCAACTACAACCCCGAGTGTGGCCTGGTGCTACCAGCGCTAGCATGGATGCTAACAGAGCTGCGATGGAAGCTAATGTGACTGTAGAGAATCAAGTTGGAGCATTTCTTGCGTCTAAAGGGATTTCCTTGGACCTAAATACTGTTGATGTCTGTCATTCGCTTCCTCTGAGAAAGAATACGGATAAAACCAGTGATCCTGATCAGGTTTGTGAATCGAAAGCACAAGTTTAGCTCTGATGAAACAACCCAAACACCTGAAGGCCTCTACTGTCTTTCTTAATGATCATCTTTCTAAATATCACGCTGATCTGGCGAAGCATGTGAGGCTCCTACGTCAGAGGAAACAGATCCATTCAACATGGGTCCAGAACTCCAGAATCTTTGTCAAACCACTCGGACCACCAGACCAGACTAAGCCACTGGAAAGAAAAACCATGAAAGAATTTGAGAACTGTAGGATTACGCACGTTTAAACCTTTAATTGAAGCAAAATAAGCGTGAAATGTGAGCTCAACAAACCGCTGAATGTGAACTTTGACCTGATTCTGAACTGCAGAACTTGAGCACAATTCCCTTGAAATGATAACAGTCTCTATCGTAAGAACGAAGAACAATTACATGGCCTTAAACTTGTTCCTAAACTGTGATGTATCACTGATTCTGCACATATTCTTGATTTTTTTCCTACTTATTATTACTTTTTTACTATAAATATTGTTTGATGAATACATTCTGCACAAATTGCCCTTATGAGAATATTTTATATTTTTTTGCATTGACTGCGTAGATGATTTTTGTAGACAATTTTACTGTACACATATACGAAATATTAGTTATTTTCATTAGTTTTTTTCCCACCTGGAAGCAAAACGACTCGATTCCTGTGGCTGCACCAGCTGCTGCGTGTGGCACCGCCCGTTACATGATGTCATCCTTGAGCCAGTAGTGTGACAGCATTTTTCCCATGAAAACAATCCAAACTTTTTCAAAGATGGATGCACATACCATATATCTGCTTTTGGTAGGACCGGCCTTTTCTACACGGGTTTACAACACAAACACACTCAGCGTCCAAGTGTATTTGTGTTGTAAACTCCACGTCTAAAGTAACCAACACCTGTTTGAGCTGGGATTTATTGACGACAGGACACATTGAAGATATACGGTATTCTGTATCTAAAATGAAAGTTTTTTGCTGATCACCGCTAGCTCAGTGAAGCTGTCAGAGCAGACTCTTACTGAAAGGGGCGGTCTCACTCTGTGATATCAGCATGTGAGGACCCACTCATTTTCGTGGGTATGGGAGGGGCTGCTGCAGAGAGTGCAGACTTTTAGAGGATTACTCAGAAATGCATGAACGGATCAGAATACCGCTTTGGGGTTCTTTATAGAGAGGAATGAACAGTATAATACACTTAACAGCTCAAACAGTTGTTTTTTATGGTATGGCCCCTTTAAAAATTCCTCTTGATCTGAAAGAGCCTTTTCATGATAACAATAAATGCTGTCATGACATGAAAAGAACAAAATATGGATGCATGAACACACACCTGCATGCATAAACACAAACACACACTTTCCTTTGTGCAGGTTTACATTTCTCCACAGGTGACGGCTCTTTCCAAGTACTTTCCACAGCCGTTTTATTAGGTGCCCATTTTCCTTTCAACCGACAGGAATCTCTGTGTTTTTTTCCAGGCAAAGTCTCCACACAAACGTCCCGTACCCCTCCCTTTTTCACCAGTTCCCTTTGATTTAATTACTGCCACATGCTGCTGACTGCCAGCGATCGTTAGCGGAAGGACCGCCTCGACCAACGCGGAGTCTTGACAGGCTGAATGAGAGAGACGCCGAAAATACATTTAAATAAAACCCTTCTGCAGCCCGCCATCAGCTGGTTAACACGCCAGACCCACAATGAGCTGCTGGTCGCTGAACATCTGAGGACTTTGGATGTCTTTTCTAATAAAATGTTGAACCTTGCTTATAATTCCTGAGATTGTGACAGGAGAGAGGCTGATGGGTAAACAAAGAAAGACATCATTTTTGGTTGCAGGAGACGGCAGGAAGGGAATCACAAAGATGACAAGATCCTGGTATTGAGTCATTTGGCTGTCTGACAGCTCATTAAGTTGTTATATAAAAATCTGTTAATGAATAAATTAGCAATCACCAAGTTTCAGACACACAACTTTACACACAGACACAAACACAGGAAGCCTTCTGGTTCTATTCCCAGACTGACAAAGATAAATGTTGCTGCAGAAGCAGAAACAAACACCTGATGATACGCAGACAAAAACCAGCCTCATTACCTGAACACAAGACTTTGTCTTTCCAAACTCAACATTTTAAAGGGTTGCCTGTGTTCCCTTATTTGTAGCAGGGTTACACTCTAAGAATGACCCACGAGTGAAATCCACACAAATGTTTGAAGGCAGTAAAACTCCTCACTCCACACTTTCCACAGACAGACATGAACTCTTTTCTCTTGTTTAAACTCTCAAAGTTCAAACCTTCAAATAAATCCAGTACTATAGAATGACAACAAAGATGTGTTCAAGATCAAAGACTTGTATGTAAATGTTGAGATCTGCAAAAATCTGTTAAAAGAGACATGGCAACAAGGCTTCAAGTCCTCCTCCGATGAAAATCCTGTTTTAGTGTTTTTAACATGTCTGTGAGTCATTTTTCTTCTGAAAGAGAACAAATGTAATAAGAAATCATTTAGTTTTTACATTTCTGAGTATTTCTCCTTTTAAATCAATCAAATTGTCTTGGACAGACTCTGTTTGAATGAATGATCTTCTTTCCATCAACAGCTCTGCTGCACATGCACTAAACCCTCATCTGTTCCTAGTGTCTAGTTCAGGTTCTGGAGAAGAGAAGATGGTATCTTCACATTGACTGCAGTCAAATGAGCCGCCGTTCACATTTCTGTGGTCAAATCAGCATCACTGGATTTTTGGTGTGAGTTTCATCCAATACTTACGGTAGCAGGACTGAGAACGCTGGAAAATCTCCACCAGACTCCACGGGTCTCGGATCAGAACCATACGGCTGGACATTACCCAGATTGATGTTTTTATGTAGCAGCGGTGAAGATTTACACTAGCGAGACACAGAGCTATCATAATCAGACAGGAGGGATCAGGGTCAGAGCTGCTCAGCTCAGCTCCAAAAGCCACACCCCCTCAGAGGAGATTTTAGAAACAGAAGCTTCAGATCAACATGAAAAAAGGCTTTTTAAGACATTTAGGTTGTGGGATTTTGGTTAAAAACATCATAATCATAAATAAAACATTACTGGGAACTTTTTTTAAATTAAATTGTCATAGGGGGGTTTTAACAACCAACCCAGACACTAAACACTGTGCTGTTAAAAAAAAAAAAAACAAAGAAAAAAAAACATGAATTGAAAATCTACAAAACAGCAAGACCACAAGAGATGAACTGCAGTATAGTGCAGGAAGATTGTATAACTTAACTAGAAGACCCCTAATCTTAAATCACCATCTGACTCAGATTTTAGTTCAACTAAAATGAATGAAACTACGTCTCAACTCTGTGTAGATTCTCATTCATCCAGGCTGATTCCACTGAAGAAAAAAAAGTCAACTGGATTTGAATTTTTTTTTTTTAAGACACTTCATATGTTCTCCTCAAAGCTTTCTCACTTCTGAAAAAGAGTGGTAGGACCTCTCTTAACTGCTTTTTTACCTTCCATTTCAATTGCTTCTTTCAAAGGCTAACCAGTAGAAACTGTCTCCTCAAACAGTATGGCTTCTTAAAGTGTCTTAGTGAGAACTACACTGCAGTGATGTGTGAAATCCAGGTCCAGGGGTCAGTGATGTGTATAAAATGTGAGAAAAACCTCACAGCATCACAGACTGAGACTGAAGTTCTCTCTAATGATCTCCAGTCATGGTAGTTACAGGACCCTCACATGCTAAATGGGTGGAGTAACAGTAAGTACAAGCAGATTGCAGCTCGCCTGAACGTAGCTCCACCAAAAAACCGACTGACAGTGAAGAGATTGCTCATTTGTACACCATCTACCCCCTTCACCTCCACCACTGGGACGGAAACGCAGCAGAGCTTATGGAGGAAAACCAGTTTATTGCTTGTTCTTGCGTCCTTCCTGCCTCCTCTACACTCTTCTGAGGTTTTGATGAAGGCATTCACATTTTGAACAGTGTTCTAGTTAAGCTCAAACTTTATGTCTAAAATACACTCTGATTATCTTTAGATTTTTTGTAAAAGCAGTGATCTATACAATTATACTGTATTGTTAACCAAAATAAATACCTAAATAAATAACCTGTGTTGTTTTCAAGGACATAGTTTCTGGATTTCCCATTTCATCTCATCCCTTTGTTAACATCACAGTACCAACTTAACATTAGCATTGCATCAAAAATTATTTCTATCCAGCCGTATAGTTTTGATCTCAGACCAGGAAAACAAAGACGTTCATGGATCTATTTGTCTGCAGGTGGATGCATCAGAATGGAGCAGAGCAAAGAGCTAGAGGCCTGCCAATTGTGTAGTACAACCTTTTTCAAGCAGCATTTTTTTCTTCTGCTCCTGATTCATTAAAATTTGAATAAAGAAAAACTCAGAAACACAGTTTAAATCTTAATGTTCTTAACATAATGTATGTCCTTCTTCATGAGAAAAATGCCACAAACACATGTTGAAGACAGCAAAAACACCATTTTCCTCGGAGTCCGTCTTTAATCATATCAGAGTAAAACCTGCTCTAAGACAGAAATGGAAACTGAATCAAATCAGATTAAATCCTAAATGAAAAATGAACCAAAATGAACCAGATGCTTTCAGAAAGTTGGGAGCCCTGATAATCCTACATGTTGATATGAGGAGTCCAGGCTGTGCAGCAGAGCCTAACACAGAGGGTCCAACCAACCGCTTCATTTCAGAGACAAATTTATTGTTCAGCGTAACTTTGTTCAGACTTTTACCCCTATAACACCTGAGGCGTCACCGGAGACACTTAAACACAAAATCTGTAACGTACTGTAACTTTTCAACCGTTAACACGATCAACGTCATTCCTGCAGATCCTGGAGGAAATATTATTTTCTCTTTCAGAATCTGCTGGAATTACATGGATCGTGTTAACAATTAAAAAATGACAGTAAATTAAAGGACATAAACACTGGAGCTTTGGTGTTAAACAAAACTGCAGAGAGAAAAGGATGCACAGTTACCTAAGCTTCTTCTGCTGACTGACAGCATCTTTCCTGTGTTAAAAACCATGTAAAGACCATGGAGTCAACGTACCAGGATACATCCTAAAAACTGGATGTTTCCCACTGAAACATCTGCTCTCTTTCAGGTAGCAAACAACTCTGCCAAACTGTTCAATTGATCATCTTTCTTTCATTTGAATGCACTAAAAGAACATGTTTCCTCATTGAAAAGTTTGCTTTCTTTTGAAGTTTGGATGTTTTGAAGTATTGAGCTTTTGTTCACTCCTGATGTTCGGCTTTTTAAAACATGATGTTGAAAAACAAAAGTGCACTACTCTTGTTTATCTCTTGTGCATCCTTTCTGCTTCAGCCATCAACTTTACTACAGGTCAAACACCCAAACAGGTATTGAAAGGCCAGCCATATAAAGTGTTTTCTTTCCCCTTTCATTTAACTTTAAATGATTTGTTTATGCGGAGCCTCAAACATCCACAGTTCAAAGATGAATGTGATGACACCTCAACCTACTGGAGAAATGATGTCAAAGAAGGTTAAGAGGAAGGAAGACGAGCCAGAGCAAAAAGAAGAGGAGGCAAACACCAAGAGATGAAGACACACAGCTTTTTCTGTGGATGGTTGCTGCCACCATGACAGTCACACTCGTCACACGCGTGCAGACGAACATGCTCTCTCAGCTGGTATGATGGCACCTGGCCCGACAGCCAATCAAAATGCCTGTTTCAGGGCATGTGGCCAATGAGACCTCTGCTCTCTGAAGCAGTCAAGCTGTCAGGATGAGAAGGAGAGCGGGGGATACACACTCCATTCACACCATATGCTGTCGGTTGCTCTACTTTGCTGTTCATAATTTCGTTTTATTCAGCTGCATCCATTTCTACAGTTTATCTCTGATGTTCTTAGAGGCAGAATGTGTTCTCGTTCTCTGACCTGCACTGTGTTTGTGTTCAGCAAGTTGTTTGGGCAGCACTGCACCAGGAACCTGAGGGCCCAAAGAAAGCCTGACGGATAAACAACCCCAGTGTAAATAAATGAAAGTCACGGAACGGAGAGTCATGAAGGCCATGAGCTGAACACGTGCGTCACCATGGTTACACATGGGACATCCGACATGCTGAGTCGTTGCAAAACAACAAACTGAGCTCCAAAATGTTGACAGATGGAGAGAGAATGAATCCAATAAAACCTCATAAGACTTTTTTGTCTTCAAGGCTAGCAGGAGTGTTTGATGGATGTCCTCTGCACATGATCCAGCGGGCAGCTTTTTGTCTGTCCATGAAGAATTTTGTTCCAATCAGCTGTTTAAATTCCCTCAATGACATTTTTTCAATAAAAAAAAAAAACTTTCCCAGGAGTGCTTGAATTATGATTATGACATTTTTAACGAAAACCCCACAATCTAAAGATCTTTAAATTAAGATCTGAAGCCTCCCTTTCCAAAATCTCCTCTGAGGGGGGTGGTTTTTGAAGCTCCGCCCCTGACCTGTCTGATTATGATAGCTCTGTGTCTCACTAGCATAAATCTTCACGCTGCTACATAAAAACATCCATCAATCTGGGTAATGTCCAGCCGTATGGTTCTGATCCGGATGTCAGCTGGACGAGGAAGTGAAGATCTTCATGGACAGAACTTCCTCCAAAATCCTGATTCTTTCTCCTTCCAGTTCACCAAAGACTCTTTTAGCTAATTCTCCAATGTTTATTGACTGTGATCAATACATTCAATCATTGGTTTCTCAGAGTTCTTGATAAAATAATCAAAGCTAACATCAAAATGCTCTTTCATTGATTTACAATCCTTTCCAACTGCGGTCAAATGAGCCGCCGTTCACATTTCCGTGGTCACATCAAGAAGCTCCGTGGAGTCTGGTGGAGATTTTCCAGCGTTCTCAGTCCTGCTACCGTAAGTATTGGATGAAACTCACACCAAAAATCCAGTGATGCTGATTTGACCACAGAAATGTGAACGGCGGCTCATTTGACTGCAGTCAATGTGAAGATACCATCTTCTCTTCTCCAGAACCTGAACTAGACACTAGGAACAGATGAGGGTTTAGTGCATGTGCAGCAGAGCTGTTGATGGAAAGAAGATCATTCATTCAGACAGAGTCTGTCCAAGACAGTTTGATTGATTTAAAAGGAGAAATACTTGGAAACGCAAAACAAAATGATTTCTTATTACATTTGTTCTCTTTCAGAAGAAAAATGACACACAGACATGATAAAAACTCTAAAAACAGGATTTTCATCGGGGGGGACTTTAAATGATTAATAACCCGTAAATAAAGCAGCTCATTGTGCAAATGTTGACAGTTCCTTTTCTATTTTCTATTCTATTCTATTCCTTTTCTATTTGAATTGAAAGAATGTCAAATAAAAACATGTCAAATAAAAACCTGATCACCCGGATCCTTTTCTATTTGAACTGAAAGAGCAGTGTTTTTTGGTACAACTAGTTAGGAGATAAACTTCATTGTCCTCACAGAAACATCTCTCTCCATGTCATTCAGCAAACATTGTTTTAGTAAACCATACAGGGTCCCTCATGGGTCACAATATCCTCTAATATTGTTGTTCTCTGATATTTTAAACCGATATTTTGTTTGTGGATTAAGCACAGATGCATCTTTTTTCTCAGGTGAATAAAGGGTTAGTTTTAGCTTTAGGTTAGAAGTTACCTTTACTATGCGTTCAGGGGCTTCTTGTTTGTCTGACAGCATGAGGAAAAACAGCAGGGGTCATCGTAAATTTGATTTATGAGGGGCTCTAACATGGCACAGTGCTCACTGTGTGGATTTTATTCATAAAGTTTGGAAGTGTCAAAACTGTCGTCCTACGGGTTTCAGGGACTTGGTTGTCAAGGGAACAAGCTGGCCGCCAGGCTCCCAAACGGAGCCAAAAGCTAAGATGGCTGCCGTGGCATGTTAATTATTCAAGAGGGTGCCAAAGGATGGTCTAGAGCAGAGAGTAGGGTCACAGCAAAACCGGTTGCCATGGCGATGCAAGCTGGCAGCAGGGCACACGTGTCTCATCTCAGAGTAAGACAGTAACTGGTGCATGATTCAAGCAGGCTCGGACCCAAAGGACAGAAAACTGTTAAATGTACGTCACACAGAGGGAGTGACACTCTGACCTTTTCTGAGAAAAAAAAAACGTTAATTTACAGATAAACACATTTTACACAACATCAAGATTTAAAGCAAAAAAAATAAATAAACCAAAATAATTTTGTTTGAATCACGTTATTGTATTTTACCTTTAAACTGATAATTTCTTTTTTTTTTTTTTTTATAAAAAGACAGAAATAAAAAAAAAAATGAAAATTCTAACATTGTCACCATTGTTTTCTGCTGGAATTGTTCTTTGCTTAGTGCTGTTTTTTTAAGCTATCAGCTTTTAGGAACAGAGAAGTTTTCTTCAGGGTCCCAGACCCTGTAAATAAAGCAAACCACTCACTGTGTCGGTGCTCGTCATGCAAACCTTACTGCTGCAGACACACAATCAACACAATTCTTCATTTTTGGGGATATATTTTTTTTGCCAGGATTCCTTGACCTCCTTACACTGACAGCAGCTGTGAAGCCTTCAGACCATCGGCTTCAACATTTCTTTCCTCTGAGTTATTTCATCCGTCTGCTTTAAAATGTGCCCAGAAAGAATACACACCTTTTTTCTATTCGGGCTGGGAATCACTGGGTAACTCACCAAACGACACAATACGGGGTGCATGGGTCAAGAAATCATTGATATCGCGATACAGCGATAATTGGTAAAAATAATCTTTAATAATCCACATTTTATGGAAGAGCACATTTTTTAAGAAAATATATCCCTATTTATTTTTTAGCTTGAACAGATCATAATAAACATCATAATATACAATTTGTGTTTTATTTTGTGCAACAAATAATAGACAATGTTGTGCAACATTGGTGAAATTAGTAATACTATGTCTTTGACAAACATTGTCAGCGATTGAATTGGAATTATCTGTGAAATTCAGTGATAACAATAGTAAACATGATCAGCAGTACCACTACTTAGTGAAAAACTGTTGTAAACAACAGATCAAAAATGTAATAATTCGAGTAGCTGCCAGGAACATTGGTGTAACGTGCGCCCTCTATCTACATCCAAAGGAACGTCTCACCAAAGAATGATGAATATACCGTTTCAAAGCCTCTTCAAACGAAAATGAAAGATGGATACTTGGTGAGAAAACATTGAGAATCAATCGCAGGACTAAAAGTTGCGATATATTGCAATATTGATATTTTGACACAACTTTACTTTCCATGCATGTTGCTACTATTACACAGGCTCAATGGTAAGGCACAGTTATCATCCACCTGACATTTGTCTTAACCTAATGGAAAATCTAAAATGTCAGTGGCAGGACAGCTAAAAGCAACATTCATGTTGCTGCATTTTCAAACAAGCGTTTCATTAGTGTGAAGATTGTTTCAGATTTTCTAGATTTTCTTCTTTCTGATTGTACCTCACATTTGGGAGAAAAGAGCTAAACAGTGAAAGCCTGCAGAAGATGCTGGTGTTTCTGCAGAGAGGCTGTGGCTGTAAAAGTCTGACTGCTGAAATCAGTCTGAAGCAGTCGGGATGAAGCAGATGGCTCCTCGAAACATCGGCCTTAGCCTGGTGATCCATAAAAATGCCAATAATGATTAAATCACTGCTCTCCTTTGTGGACTGACTTGCTGAACTCTGGTCCAGTGTCTCTGCTCTTTAACCTCCATGTTCTCCCTTGTGATTTTTCTGCTCATCTGAGTCAACATTCGGAATATTCCAACAACACCACTGAGAAAACTCAAGACTCATGCAGAGAAAGTCTCTTTTTTTTTCTTTAAGCTTTTAAAGGAAAAAAATGCCATGGAGTCTACAAAAGATAAAGGTTTGGGGCCTGAGGGAACATCTCAACAGTCGACCACTTTAATGATGATGTGATGATTGTGGCAAAACCACAAGACATCTTTGACATTATCAATTAAGAGGGTTGGCTGTTGAAGGAAACACCCCTTTCAGTGTTTCCACCAAAGAGGAAAAAACATCTACAAATAGAATGATTTTCTACTAAACTGGAAAGCAGTAGACACAATAAACACATGTTTGCAAGAGTAAAGGCCAAAGCTTTGTGTGTTTGGACAGTATGATGTGCAGAGGGGGTTTCAGAAAACCCTTCACCACAGTGAGATCTATCACAGGAGCTGGGCCTCTCATTTCCTCGTGCACCTTGATGAACGTTTGGGCCACTCTGCCCTGCAGTCTTCCATTAGAAAACTAGAGTAAGAACTTGCTTCATTCTGAGAAGATAAAGTCAAGCTTCAAGTTGAACTCATGCATCAATTTCAAACCTTTAACCATGTTTAACAAGAAAAAACAATATCCCTACATTTAAAAGCAGCAATTTTTTCCATTTGTATTCTTATTTCCATATGAACTCCTGATAACAACAAACTGGTGACATAACACATTTAATGCAGATGATGCTGCCACACATTATGAATATAATAAAACCTAAAAATGCATCTTAAAGTCTTAAAAGGCATCCTAAAAGAAGTCGTTCTAAGCAGAACTCTAGAGTGTGGAGATGGTAAGAACCTCTAATCGTCAACATATGGACGCTCGCCGTTTGCCAGCAGTACAATCAGGACCGCATTATTTGACCCACACTGGAATAATAAAGGAGTCAGATCAAAGAGCTGATTACTTCAGAGCTTCAGGATTCCTTTCTGTTTGTTCTTTCTTTATGTTGCTTTTTATTCGTCTTTGTTGTCTTTTTTTCTCTCCGTCTTTGATCAGGTATGACTCTAACCTAAACCATATGGAGGCTATGGTGCATCCATCACCATGACTGTGGACGCACTGCTTCTGGCAGTGGATGTTTGTTCAGTAGATGGGAAGATAGGATGTGGAAGACAGGCAGAAAAACTGTTGGGAAAACTCTTGTTTATTTTGGGTTACAACTAATAATCCTCCAGTTTTTGTAACCCAGCGTGAGGGCCGAGCAGAAATTGAGTTACGCAGTAACCGCATGAACAGATGGTAATAAAGTGTCTCCACAGGCTCTCGCCTCATCAATGTCTGATCAGCACAACTTCCTGCTAAAGTTGGTGCGGTGAGGAGACTTTCACTTGACCTCACATTTTATCCTTGTGCACCGAGACTGAGCAGCTCGCCTGTTTAATCTGATATCAGTCTTTACCTCCTGTTAATTAGATTGACCAAACCCAGAAGGACCACAAAAAAACTGCAGCTCCTAAAATGACCATTGGTGGCAGGTTTCTAAAATAAGCTATTTCCTGTTGATCCCTTTATTAATAATGCCAACTTAAAACCCCAAATAAACCTATTCAAATAATTTCCGCCCTATAATGCGCTCTTCAAATCCTTATTTTTTTTTAAAACGACAGTTCAAACGGATGTCATGGTGATTAAGGCAGCGGGATTTCTGTCAAAATGTCAGTCTGAATACGCTAACGCAGCTAACACGTAGCGATGCTGGACTTTTTTTTTTTACACATTAGTAGTAACAGCAACATTTGTTTTAGTGGTAGCTATGTCCCTCCCCTAATCACTATATATTGCGTTCGTCATTTTGTAGAGCTGTCCAAATCTACAATTCCAAAATCGAGTGCAGTGCACTAGAAATTTCCCAGAAATCTTTGCAAAAAAATAGCATACATTGATGTTCACTACATTAGTAAATATAGACCACAATGCATTGCAGTTAAACATTTTTTTTGCAAAAAAATATGATTAAAAGCATTTTTAATAAACCATCCACATTTTCACCATCAGAACACAGTGGAGTCACAAATAGACTTTGTGAAATGTTCGTATTGATTTTTACTTTGTGTAATTGCCTTATGTCATATCCGGTGAAAAAAAAAAACAAGTTAAGTAGTGAGCATGGCATCTGAATTGCTTTTAAAATCCAGGACACTAGATGGTGCCGCACTGTATATTTTTTTTAGTAGTCAGGGATTAGGGTGGTGCTGCAAACAAGGTTGGGCATTATTGGGCATTATTGTGAAGCGGCTAACGTGTAGCGGTGTCTGACTTTATTTTTTATTAGGTGTTACGAACAAGGTAGAGAGTTAGTATAGTCACAGTCATACTTGTTTTAGCTGTATCAATATTAGTGCTGGGAATCACTGGATACCTCACGATACGATGCGTGATACATGGCTCGCGATATCGATAATATCGCGATACTGCGATAATTGGTAAAAATCCTCTCTAATAACTAGCATTATATGGAAGAACATGTTTTTTGGGAAAATATATCCCTATTTATCTTTTTTAGCTTAAACACAATCATAATAAACAACTTTTCTTATTTTGTGCAACAAATTATAGACACTTTTGTGCAACATTGTTGAAATCAGTAACACTATGTCTTTGACAAGCATTGACAACAATGGAATTATGTCAAATTCAATGTTAATAATAGTAAACATGATAAGCAGTACCACTACTTAGAGCAAAACTGTTGTAAACAACAGATCAAAAATGTAATAATTCGAGTAGTTGCCAGGAACATTGGTGTTGCAGGACTAAATGTTGCTATATATTGCAATTTGAAACACCTGGCCTAGCGTGTTACAAGTTCTAAAATTACTGTAAATGTAGTTACTAAAGTCAGACTGACTTATCTCTGACTGTTTTGTTTCACCTGATGTGCCTTGCAATTCTGTGCGCCTTATTAATGGCATAAGTTCAAAAATAGACCATTGACGGTGGAGAAAATATGGTTGTTTCAAAAATCTGTTTAGTCTCCTTTTAAACTTCTACGTTCTTTTGGGAAATATTCAGCATAATGACAGGATGTAATTTCTTCTCACAGGGTGTGAGTACGTACAGAAACATTTATATGTCTGCTGGGGGGGTCAACATTATCAGGTTGTCCCTTCCTGCAGCGCAAAGTATTGATCCTTAGCTATGTGCAGCATCAGCAGTTCAAAACTTTAACTTCATTCTTGAGGAGAATTAACCCAATCTGCTTCTTTTCATTATTTCTCTGCATCTTGCCAGTCTAACATCTGTGAAAGTTACACTTTCAAGGTTACAAAACACTTCACCAGATCAATCTTAATGACTCAGCTTCAGATTCTGGGTATGACAATGCAGACATGATGAATACGAGCAGCCTCAGTTCAAAGCGAACGTTACAGAAGTGGATGTTTTGTGTGTAACTCAGAGTGGTGGTGGTGGTTGAACATTTCTGACAATTCGGGGGTTACTGATCCTTGTTATACTAAGACATCAAGGGGGTTTGTAAATTATATCAGAGAGGACAGAAAGCTTGGCTTGAAGAGCTTGAGATCCAGCAGAGGCAAAAAAAATAGAAAAATTTACACTGCTGCAAGAGAAGGAAAATGTAATAGAATCAAATAAAAAGCCTAAACTGTGTCTGGACTCTAAGCTCCATCAGTAAATGTTCACTTGTGAAATTCTTCATGGTACAACGAACACCTGAAGGCACCGTGTAAGGCCTGCCAGCTTCAAAGCTGCACAAGCGGCCGGGCACGTCCCTGCATGGAATGATCCTCACAGAGACTGTCACCAAAGCTCAAACGCTCAGAAAGCCTGCGAGCTCCCAGGGCTAAAACACAGCGCTAACTGCCTTTCAGCTGCCGCACGCCGCACCGTGTTGGAGTTTTGTTCTCTTGTTGTTTAAAGTGTGACAGCTGTCTGGTGTTTATCAGCGAGTCCATGCAGCCTCCCTCACAGCTCACCACAGCATGACTGACCCACTAAAGCACACGCACGACGCACACACACACGGGCTTAACAAAACGACAACAGATCCATTTTCCACTTTGATAATGAAAATTGGGTGGGTTGTGCATGTGTGTGTGTGTGTGTGTGTGTGTGTGTGTGTAGACTCTACATTGTGAAAAGTGTGCCAGCAGCCCTGCTTTAGTATGGTGTCTTTTACAGTCGTGTACAAACACACACACGCACACAGCTTTGCTTTATTCTCCAGCCAAAAATGTTAACTTACTTAAGCTTGCATTACTGCTGTGAAGCTAGCGCTTAGACCAAAAGAGAACAGGCTTTAGAACACACACACCAGCGCGCACACACGCACAGACAACGGCAAATCGGCCGTTGAAAATCGGCCAGCGCTAACAGCGAGATGAGTGAAGGTCTGAGCGACATCGGCCTCGCTGCGCAGATACAAAATACTCCTGATCACAGGCAAGCCGGCGAGATGGGCAAATGCAGCGCAGGAGAAGAGAGCTGAAGAGTGCAGTAAGTAATGTAACACAGAGAGTGTTTTACAGCAGCGCGGGACATAAAACCCCAGCTGGGCCTTTGTTATGTTTTATGAAACTGAAGCTGAGTGAGGAGAACTAAAGCTGAAGAACTGAATAAATCCTGCCTAACAAAAACATTACGGCTTCTTCCAACGAAAGGAAAAAACTGACTCTACCATTCACATCAGCCACATAAAGTAAAGTTGCACAGAACAGCAGCTAAGTCAATAAAAACATATAAAAATAAATCAGTAATGAACGTCTGCATAGGAACTTCTACACATTTCTGTAAGACAAACTTCAATAATACTCTAAATACTAGAACTGCAAAAGTGAAGAATTTGTGAGGTGCGTTTTCAAGCCTTTTTTGAGCATGTGTGTTAATTAGAGTTGTGCCAAAATATCAATATTGCAATATACGGTATCTCAATATTTAGTCCTGTGACTGATTCTCGATGGGTTCTTAGCAAGTATACATCTTTCATTTTCGTTTGAAGAGGCTGTGAAACGGTATAGTCATCATTCTTTGGTGAGACGTTCCTTTGGAGGGCGCATGTTACACCAATGTTCCTGGCAACTACTTGAATAATTACATTTTTGATCTGTTGTTTACGACAGTTTTGCACTAAGTAGTGGTACTGCTGATCATGTTTACTATTGTTATCACTGAATTTCAGTTATTGGTTACATTTAAAAATATTAGATTTTAAACCATCAATCCAAAATTCTAATTTGATGAAAACAGACAAAAAAAATTTAAATGCAACAAGTTACAGAACTTTTGTTAATTGATCCAATGTTTCACTTTTTCCAGTGTGTAAAAATATAGGTTTGCATTGAGATAAAACTGTAAAACAAAGAAGTGTAAATAAAGAATTCAGATTCAGATGCTGGGCTGGTTCTACTGTGTCTCTTTGATTGATTGATTTGGTTTATTTGGTTTATTTCAATAAACTTAAACCTATATAATCCCACCTCTACTAAGGTACACATTTAGATGGGAGGCTGACAAAAGTCCAAATGAATAATCTGCCTCCATCTCTTCGGTTATATTACAGCAGAGAAAGCTGCTGTGAAATGGATGCTAGTGAAACAACAAGTCACTGTTCCTGATTCAAGGTCAACAAGTTTGTTTTCTGTTTGCTCCATTATCTTGAAACTCTGCCAACCTTGTTTTATCCACAGAGACGCTCACAGCTTCTTATGTTTTTGCATGAGGGAAAGTCAAAGATGAAAACTGTGTCCACAAGGTTAATTTACTAAAACTGTCTAAAATAATACAGCAATCTTCACAGTAATGTGTGCAGTAAACACCATCTGTCTGAAGGTGCTGATGAGGCCAACTAAACAAGGTTAGAGCACAAAGGTATGCAGCTCCGTATAACACAATTTCCTTTGAATTAAGAACAAGCTGCTTTATTCTAACTTCAGTTCAACCTGTTTAGGTTTTTGTTAGAAATGAAGATGAGGCCTCAGCTTGAACAAATCAAGACTTAAGGTTACTCTGGCTCATGGGCTTCAGGTGTTCCCTCCGGGAAATGCTTCAATCACAGACTCTATTTCAAACAGGACAGGTATGAGCAGCTAAACGTCCACAGCCACCGCTCTGATGTTCAGAGGTTTGACGCCGCTGACAGACTCCAGGATTCAAACCAGCACCTCGCATGCAAAGAGCGTCTTTTTCCACAGTTCAGGACAGAAATTGAGCAGAAATTCCAAGATTCTGCTCAGCTAGGGTCCACTTTTTCATGTGGGACGCAAGCACATGTCCTGCAGGGAGGGGTGGAGATGTATGCACATATTTTGGCTAGAGTGACCTTGAACATTAAAGTCAAGGACTTCTGCAGACAAGCAGAGGAAAAGCACTGACCCATCCCTCCTTTACGGAGCTGAAACACATCAGACTGATCTCAATCAGATTGCTTCTATTCAGTGAGTCAGTGTTAATGGAGACAAATATTTAAAAAAGACATTTGAGAAGAAGCTTTAAAAAAAATACAAACAACAATGTAATGCAATGCGAGCTTCAGATTTATGTGCACATGTTTATGTTTCAGAATCCAAGCGATACCAAACATTTATAAACTGCATTTTTTGTTAATGGTTTGTTTTTTAGGTTTAAGGACTATAAAACTCAAACATTTTTTAAGCTGTAATATAGACTAATGTTGGTGCAGCACTAAACCAGTTTCTGGAGAACACTTGTTTGCTGGCAGCTCATTTGAAATATGTAATATAGTAATATCGAAATATAGTGTGGGTAAGTACATTTCCAAATACTCTCCATAAGATATTTATTTTGCAGAAATGTTGTGTCTGGATCACAAATAGATCAGACTCACTCTATCTGCCCCGTTATTTCAGAGGCTTCACATTCTCTCTATTTATAATATTCATATTTTTAAATCTGTGTTTTTACAAACAATATTCTTTTTCATAAATATGATATGTCTGAGCAGTTCTTAGCATATTTTATGGTTAATTTGCAGTTTCATTCTCATTTAACCTGTAATTCTTCTGCTCTTCATTTACCTTCTAAGTTTCTCACTCCTCCAGGTCAGTTTTCAATTCAGGCAGCAAAGCTTTGGAATGAATTCTTTTATGAAATAAAAACCTCCAGTTCTTCAAAGTGTTGTAAAAGATCTTTTAAAAAATAGCATTTAATTTCTGTTTCGCACTGAGTCTTTCTTATATTTGTTTGAATATTTCCTACACTAAAATTCACTTGTTTGGTCATGGATCACTGAGTTTTTTTATCTTAAATGTTTCTCACTTTCACCCCAAAAGCGTTCTTTTATAGATGGTATATTTATGTTTTCTACTGTTAATTGGATGTTTTTGCTGGTTTTAGACAAATCATGTTACTTGTGAACTACTACTACGTGTATTGTCCCTTTTTTCTTTAAAAACGTTTGGAATATACATGTATATGTGACAGATGTGTATTTTATATTTTTTATTCTTTTAGGTGGAGGCCTTGAATAAGCCATTTGGGTTTTTTGCCTCTCCTTGCACTGTGCTTAACTTTCTTTTTATGGATTCTTCATATGCAGTTTATTTGTGCTAAACAATAAAGAAAGACTAAAGAAAAATTTCCTTCAGATCATTCAAATTAATTATTAATTAATCTGCAAATGTCCATTATTTCCTTCCATTCACTTACTGGTTGTTTCATAAATCTGATAAGAAAAATGCAGTTTAAACTTCAAAGACTCTTGTTTTATTTTACAAAGCATCAGATCAAAACTGATGTCCATAAATGTTTAAATTCCAGTTACTTTTCAAAACTGAAGAAAGGTGATTTTTTTTCTGTAAATGTAAATGAATATGATAATAAACTCAACAACATACCTGAACAAATTTCTCTGAGGATGCTGACAAACACTGAGACCGCCGTGTTTTTAGGAATTGAACAAAAGATCTGGAGCGGCTGAAAGTCCTCTGAGTGCAGAGATCAGTTTCACTCAACGTTTTTATTATAGTCACCCTGAAATCCATGTGAAGCCTTTGCTCATCCACTGCAGATGTGTTTCACCCACTAAAGTGTAAAAAGGCCACTAGGCTTCAGGAGTTTGTGTTCTCACCTGCGCTTTAATGTTTCCATTTGAATAAAAGTGACAGGACAGAGACAGGAAATCAAGCTTTTTTGTTTTTTTCTCGATCCAAGTCAGAACCTGGAGGAGTTTGATTTGATTTCCATGAACACAGATTTTCACAGCACAATAATAAAAAAGATCAAAACAGAACAATAATGAAATATGAGAAAAAGTGCTTCAGCACGCTCCATCATAAACGCATAACTGGATAATTGATGAGGGTTAAATACAAACAACTGCAGAGGGCAAAGCACGAAAAATCAACAAGTTCAATATAAAGACAGAGGCTTCAGTTTCAGAAGTTGTGAGTTCAGTCAGAGAGTAAAATCCGGTTTGTGCTCAGAGAACACTGGAGGAGTCAGTGAACACATCACTGCATCTGTCTGCCTTCATCCTTCAACATGTCTGCTTCTCCATTTGATGGAAACTCTGGTGAAAAGCAGCTGTAAGTGTTTGTGTGTGAGCTGCAGCCAGTGTATCAGCAGCATCAGTATCACTTAATCTGATGCAGCAGGATTAGGTTTAAACCCAGATGATGTGTGAGACTTTGACCCACACACACAGACCTGCAGTGAGAGGAGGATGTGCTTTATTCTTTTTACATTTTAACTGTAGATATTTTTGCTCCTGTAAACTTCAATAAAGCAATAGAACTGCAGCAAACATACAAGTTCCTGCACACGTAGAAAACACGGCTGGAAGACCAAACCCACAAAATATCCAGAAGAGAAAATTAACTCTTTTTTTAGCAAAATAATTCACACACGTGCAATGAAACGGTCTTTTTCAACAGAGACTCAGGCAGATGGAGCCAGCGCGCCCCCATCCCAACCCCCACCCTGCACACACAAACACGCACACAATGCGTCTATTTATAAAGTTATAATTGCATAACACGCTGTGCTCTAATTCCAGCCTACTGAGCACACAGGATGTCCACACACACAAACACTCACAGTTCCTGATGCTTTTACTCTGCTTCTGCCCTTTACGCACGCACGCACGCTCGGACGTACACACACACACACACACACACCCACCCCCACGCACACCCACGCACACACACACACTGTCAGCGCTTGCACATAGGAAGGCTTTCAGCGTTGTGAACTGGAGCTCAGATTAGCTTAAAGGCCTTCTTACAACTTCGGGATTTTTATTTTTGTTTTATTAAATTAGAGAAAATCACAAAAATTCTAAACCAACATCGGAGAGTTTATTTTCCCTGACATTAAGGATTATTTCAATAAAATAACCTGGAATCTGTTTATTCTAATTATTATTGAAATTATTTTCATAAGCATAATAATTCATAATTAAAAATTATTTTTTTCAAATAATTTTTTAATCAAATTTATAGTTGGATATGATTAGTGATTATTAATTAAATCATTTTACCTAAAACTCAAATTTAGGTTTAGTCCTGCAGATTTACTCTGGTTAAAGTAGATTTGTTAATAAATTCGTTTTGCCCATTTTTTTTAAATTTAACAAGTATTTTTCAAAAACAATCATTTCCTACAATTTAGACAGAATATTTTTATATTTAGAACGGCGTTAAATAAAATGTAATAATCATCTTCTTCTTGAGTTGGTGTTACTTTATGCTGAAATAAAGAAGCGTGTCTTCCTGGAGCTGAACGCAGACTGGACTGTAGGATTTTGGCAAGCTGCTTCTCCATTCTCCTAATTAAAACTTGCTGAATATTCAAACCCTGTGTTAGCATAACAATGGCCGGCTGGCCTGGCCGCCTTTAAATGAGGCCTTTTGTTTTTAGCCGAGTTTTTCTGATGCCTCATTAAGCCGCTGGAGCCCCGTTAGTGAGTGAGCCGACAGCAGCTATTCGGAGCTCGAGCCTCGGCCCTCGCCCTCCTCCTCTCCCACCCCCAAAGCCTCAATTCACCCTCGCCACTGTTTGCTCTCCCCCGGCTGAGGCCTTTCTTATCCGAGTCCCAGCCTCCCTTCTCGCTCCACCTTTTCTCCTCATGACACACCTGGCTGCTGGAAGCCACAGGAACTCCAGAAAGACACCTCCAGCGAGGAGGAGCAGCAACACGCTCCATCTGTGTGATCTCTTGATGCCAGCGGACAGTGGGAGTAAACAGGCTGAGACGTTGACAGACAGGCTAAGACAGGGGGGCAAAGTGAAGATGGAAAGCAGCTTGGCACCAGATCAAGACTGCCGGCACAATGTGCCATGCATCCAGCAGCCAGCCGCCAAACAAAGCGGTGGCGCCACGCAGGGCCCCCTGGCATCGCCAAACTTAAGAGCAGCAGCTCTGAAATACAAAAGCGGCCCCGAGTGCTGTGACGGAACAAACACACAAAAAAGAACAACAAACTGCAAAAAATGCGACAAATTCCAAGCCCAAGATCGAGTCCGGAAACCCAGCAGGTGCCGGGGAGGCGCAGGGCCTTCGGCCGGGTTTTTAAAAAAATCTTCCAAGCTGAAGGTCAATTCCCTTAAAAATAGACATTTAAAATTTAAAAAAACACAAAGCTTTAGAAAATGTCAGAGGATGCCAGTCTCATTAAAGGAACAGATTAGATTTTAGAAAAGCAAAACCAGTGAAAATTTAACAAATGTGCAATTTAAAATAATACATAAATGTATTTTATTTTGTTATTTAATATTGTAATTTTTGGATTGCAAAAATATGATCAACTATTTTTTTTAAATTGTACAATGCTCTTATTTAGATTTTATAAAAATGTTTAGACTGAAATACTCCCTCTTGGCCTTTTCCTCGGTCCTGCTCCTCCTGTAAGGCGTTGAGGGAGTCAGATGGACACTTTGCTGACAGGTGGATGTGTAGGAAATCCCAGCCGCTTATCAGCTGCACTTTACACACATTCCTGCTTTTTCCTTTTTTACAAGCAAAGCTATTAAATGTTTTCATCTTTGCTTTTGTTTGTACCCCACTTTTTTGCCCCCATCCATCTGCATGCTTTCCCAGAGTTTTGCCCTGTTGCTGGTGTTTTACAGGTGCTGTTGGTTCACAGGAGGTCAGGCAGCATCCCCGCGGGCTGAACGCTCTCAACACTTTTAGAAAAACACTGATGCTGATGAAAGTGTTTTTCTAGAAATGTACGATTATGTAAATTGTATCCTCAAAAGGAAAAATGCTTAAACTTGTGATAAGCTTGAATTATTTACCAAAAAAGCAGAAAAAAATATATATATATAAACGAGGGGGGAAAAGGGGGAGAAAATCAACTAATTTGAATTTACAGAGAAAATAAACTATATCGCAATGAGTGAGTTTATGTTCAGGTTGGGCCTATAAAGAGCTGCTGAGTGCTACATTTAAATTCATTCTGAGGCCTGGTTTAACAGACATTTTATTTTAAACTGCTGTGAGATTTTAAAAGTAACAACATAAATAAATATGAAATGAAATAAATCCTCTCATGTTCACTGGTGCCAGGAAAAGTCGCTTTGGTTCTTCAGAATATTTCTGCGTTCATTCCGGTAACGAACAGAGGTGCGGGTTTCACACAGCTGACAGTTTTTGTAAACACGCGCGTAGCCCGCGCGAGCACAGACGCTCGATTGGGATTTTTATTCCAGGATTTGACAGCCTCCGCTCCGACCTTCCTCCCCTTCACACCTTCTCTCTCTCTCCGCTTTTTTCACAGGTCTCTCGTGTGTCCGCGCGCTGACGCCCTCGCGGAGGACGGACGAAGGGCAGGTAGACGGAGGCGCGCGCGCAGGTGTGTCTTACCGCTTTGCCGTTGTAGTAGTACATGAGCGAGCTGCCTGTCATCCCGGGGATGGTGTAGGCGCAGTACATGGCTCCTGTCCTCCGCGGGAAACTCTCCTCTCTCTTTGGCTGCGCTCCTCGGCTCGCGCTCCCGCCTCGCGCTCCCGCCTCGCTCCTTCTCCTCTTCTACGTGAACTTTTCTGGGCTCGCTGTTCTCAAACACTCCGCTCGCGTTCTCCAGCCCGCGCGCGCTTTTTCCCCGCTGACAATTCCTTCAGTTGCATTTTCCCGTATGACGGCGAGCGGAGGCACGCGGAATATGCAAAGCAGGCAGAGGGAGGGAGCGCGAGCGAGCGAGCGGGAGGAGTGGTGTCCCCACCCAGCAGACACACGCACGTGAAATGTACAGAGAGGGAGCCCGCGCAGACCCCAAGACGCTCGCGCTCGCCGACACTCTTTCAACTTTCCCGGTGAATCTGGACCCCATCCCGCCAGCCCCTCCCTCCGCCCTCGCGCGAGCCGCGTGCCTTTGAACTGCCGAACATTCACTTTTCCCACTGTTTTCAGGCCGCGCGCGCGCTTCTTCCACAACACCTCCTCAGTCACATCATCTCCTTTTCCTTCCTCCTTATCTCCTTCCTGCTTTTGTCATTTACTTTTCTTCTTCACATCTTTTTAATAATGTTCCTTCATTTCCTCTATCTGCTCTTTTTCCATTACTTTATTTCTTCTCTCTGGTTTAAGCTTAAATTTCTCTCTTTTTCATTCATTGTTTTACTTTTTTCCTTTCATTTGTCCTGTTCTGTCTGTTTCCATCTTCTTTGTTTCCTTCCTTTTTTAAAAGTTTCTCTTCCTGCTTTATTTCCTTACTTTTGCCGTCAGTCATCTTTTGATTTGAATTCCTCTTTTGTTTGTCTTCTCTCCTAATGATGTCCTCCTCCTCCTCCTCTCCGCCCTCCTCTTCCTCTTTGCAGTGATTCAGCCTCCTGGAGAAAATGTCATTTCCCAGACTTTTAACCACACAACCTCACAGGCTTTGATGTGGCTCAGAGTTCCATCAACATCCATCAGTTTTCGTGGAGGGAAGGTCTGCAGCTCTCCCTCTTTGCAAACAGCTGAAGGTGTTTGGACAACATGAAGGGAAGGCCTGCGTGTGCTGGCTCAGAGCGGAGAGAGAGAAGGTGGTTGGATGCTTCCTCTTCTTTGGGAGGAAGCTGCAGGTCCCTGGCTAAACTTCCCGGCGCTCCCTGAGGGCGCTGCATGGACGGACATGTGGCACAGATCCCTGTGCACTGAAGCTCCGGAGCAGAGGACGCGGTTTTATTTCCTCTTCCCAGCCGGAGATGAGGAGAGTGTCAGAAGCTCCAAGACCTTTTAGATTTTGTCCCTTTTCTCTTCGTTCTCTTGCTTTATCTGCCCTTCCTTTCTCCTTTCCTTTCTGTAATCTTTCCTCCATTTGCCAGTTAGATCTGTTTGTTTAAAAGATCTTCTCTGCTTATTCTCAGTTGTTTGAATTGCACCTTAATCCCCGTTTGTGTGATCATAGATTTTTTGTTTTTTACTTTAGTCACACAAATTAAAAGGGTGGGTTTCTATGGCAACCATCAAGTCAGATGCCTGTGATGTTCACATCAGATTCCATCACCTTTTTATTGCCTCAAGTTTTGAACTTTTGATTGGTCAAAAATAAATGGAAATATGTAAAAACCCAGAGACTATTTTCACCTTCAAGCGTGTGTCTTTGGTCCTCCTGTAGGGGGCGCCACAAACACTCTGCTAAGCTGGATGCATGCGTTTATGCGTCAGCATGGCTTTTAAAGCACACACCTGCTTGTGATTGTTTTGTAGGGACTTTTTTTATCAAAATGTAATTGAGTTCAAACAACTCTTTTGTTTGAGGAGCTGCTCTGGAGTGGATCTGCAGCACCATCATCGAGTTTTAGTCAAACTTGTCAGATGGCAGCGTGGAAATTAAAGGTAAACACGGCAATGACTGACGTCCAACTTTAAGAAGATTCACAAATCGGAAAGAGATCCTGTTTGTGTTTACTCTGAGTTTGAGTGTGTCTCTTTTTCAAACATGGTTGAGTTTTTTATTCTTGTACCATTCACATTTGGAACTTTCATTAAACACCTGAAGCATTGTCAGTGACACCTAAACACAAAATCTTTAACATAATGTCATTTTTCAACCCTTAGCACGATCATTTCAGGAGATTCTCCTTCACAATCTACTGGGTTGATCGTGTTAAGGGTTGAAAAGTTACAGTAAATCAAAGAACATAGACACTGTAAACACTGCAAACACCCCCTTCAATTAAAATAATGTTTTTGAGGCATTTTTCTCATGATGGAGGACATATTTATGTAGAAAATTAAGATTCAAACTGTGTTTCTGAGTATCTATTTATCTGAAATCGTTGTAAAATCAGGTGCAGATGAAAAAAACATTGTTGGAAAAAGTTTGTAGTTGGTAAACTGCAATTGGCAGACAAATAGATCCATGAACGTCTTTGTTTTCCCGGCATCTGGCTCAAAACTGTTCAGCAGAGAGAGAATGGAAACATGCTTTCCATCAAACTCCTTTTGACAGGTGACCTTTGACCCTAGACCATCAATCAAACTAATTTGACAGATGACGGATGAACTTACTGTACATACAATTCAAATAAAATTGATCTCAAATTTGCATAAAGCCATCTGATTGATGGTGTAGTGCAGGGGTCACCAACGTGGTGCCCACGGGCACCAGGTAGCCCTCAAGGACCACACAAGATGCCCTCAGGTCTCTTCCAAAAATAGTACATCTCACTTATGAGCTGTCTAAAATTCTGTTTTATTCTGTTTCAATTTTTTGTTTAAATTATACTTACATTTACACAGATTTTAAAATTAAAATGTCTTAAAAATATGTTCTTGATACATGAACTTTAGATAAATTTAGGTGACCTCTGACCTACTCCAGTTCAAAGATCCTTAATTTAGTTAAAAATGCTGCAGATTTGGTCATTAGTTCAAAATGTGACAACATTTGTTTAAAATGTGTAAATTGATTTTTCTTTAACATTACATAGTTGATAAACATGGAACAACACAGTCAAAATTGGACATTTTCTCATGAAATATTAGAGATCATCTGAAAATGTAACAATTACTGAGATTAATAAAGTTCTGAATATTGATATATGTTTCCTAGTTTGTTGTCATTGTTGATAATTATGGTGAGAAATCAGTCTTTACATGGAGGAGTATCATTATTCATTATTAATACTGTAGAACTAAAGGGAAACTGAGCAAATGTGTTATTTCAAACTGGTACCCTTTAGTAGGACTCAGTACCCATGAAGTAGCTCTCAGTTTCAAAAAGATTGGTGTCAAAGGTCAAAGGTCACCTGTCAAAAGGAGTTTGATGGAAAATATATTCCTAGTCTCTCTTACGGCTGAATAACTCAGATATTGCTTCCATTTTTATTGTACCCCTTAAGTAATGTTGGGGCTGTGGGGGCTGTAAGCTAGAGGGAGAGTGTGCAAACATGTGTAATGGGAAATTAAGGCTGGCTTATTGGTCCCGCATACTATTCAGAAGTGAATTTTGATGAAACACTGTCCTAGACAATGACAGGTTTTTGATTTTGACCAAAACGGCATCATCATTATAAAAAAAAAAAAAACACTGGAAATCCTTTGAAAATAGATCAAAACATGATCAGAGTGGAACTTTACAATACGATTTCTTAACAAACTTTATTAATACATGAACAAACACTATTAATGTGGTTATAAGGTGTTAGTAAGAAATTTATTAGCACAATAAACCTAATAAGATGTATTAAAATACTTAACAGGATTCCTCAACATCTAAAGTGAGTCTATTGTCTACAAAGGCCATATTATTAAACTCTATGTCAAATGTATGAACTATCTTTATCAACATTTTATGTTTGTGTTACCAACGTTTGCATCAGAGGTTGTTCAGACTTAAAGCAGAAGAATCCATCCAACAGATATTTTGTTGAAGAAACTTTTAAAGTTTTTAGTGGTGAAAAACAAAAGTCCATGTTTTCCAGCTCCAGTACATCTGAGAGGCAGCAGAACTCCTCATGGAATCGCTGCGACATTATTTGGGAGGATTCTCCTCTCTCCTGCAGAGGCCGCACCGAGCGGCGGCTTTCACAGCCGAGTAGTCCTAAACCTAGTGAGTCAACTCATCTCCCTCAGGTAATCTGGTCGAGCGCCCTTCACAAAAACAGGAAGAAAGAGAGAGGGCGGGGCTTATAGGCAGTCAGCACAACAGTGGGACATCCGTGGCGCTCTCTTCCAAATTCCATATTAACATTGTCATCATTCATCCTATTCAGATAAATAATAGACTCCAAAACAAGTGAACAGACCTCCCAAACCTCTCTCTCTCCACCTCTTATAACCACTCTAAGTCTACCTCTCTCTCCCTCTCTCTTTCAGCTTTAATTTGATTAAAAAGCGAGCTGCAGGGAGGGGAGGGGGGGCTGATGCACATCTAATAAGTGGACCATCTGTCTGCAGTGCTGGCTGGCTCCCAGCATTGTACCCAACCAGACTGCATGGGAAATGAAGGGAGAGATGGAGAGATGGAGGGAGGAAGGGAAAGATGAAGGGAGGTGGTGGTGGAGGTGGGGGTACGGGGGGTGGGAACATGTATGGAACCCAGAAACAGTGACCTGTTGAGAGGACAGTAATGCTGCTGATGCAGGTCTACAGAGGAGTTCAGGAAGAGAACGTGAGCGTGGAGGAGAAAACAGGAGGAAGAAGAAGGTTGGAAGAAAAGTGAACAAAAAGCATAAAAGTAAAGATGACTGACAGGAGAGGAGAAATAAAGAGATGAGCATAAAGGAGACAGACACAGAGAGCTGCTAACTTAGATAGAAAAGAAATTAGAAGAAAGGAAAAGTGAAGATATGGGATTCATCTGAATTAGGAAAGAGGGGGAAACACGGGAACTGGAATTCTGGAACAAAATCTTTTTTAAAAAAGAGGACAATTAAAAGTCAAAAGGAGAAGAACTGTAAGTTCTTATGCAGAAAGTACAATCTTTTAAAGACTCACTCCAAAGAAAACGTATTTTTCTCTGTTTTTAAAAAGTTATTGTGGCATTTTTCTGATGATGGAGGAGAAATATATTGATTTTTTAAGCTCAAAATTGCATCTTTGAGTATTTCTTTCTTCTGATTGCTGGGAATCGAGAGCAGACAAAAAGATGCAGTTTGAAAAAGCTTCTGACCTGCTGCTGTGAACAAAATACAATCAGCAGTCAGAAGCTTCCTGCTCTGCTCCATTCTGATCATCCACTTGCAGACAAATAAATCCATGAACATCTTTGATTTCCTCGTCTGAGCTGGAATCTGGATCAGAACTGTACAGCTGGAAAGAAACAATATTGTTTGCCATTTTTGTTGCACCAGTAATGTTACGTTGGGGGTTGTGAGGGACTGTAAGCTAGAGGGAGAGAGTGTAAAGAAAGGGTTGATGGCTGATGGTGCAGGCTCACTCCCCCCCCAACAGTCCCGCCTACAACTCGGAGATGAATTTCTGATGAACTCCTGCTGCTCTGCAAAATCTTAGAAAATGACACAGGTTCTTGATTTAGACTAAAAACCCCATAAAATAATTAAAAGATCACTGGGAATGCTTTGAAAACAGATCAAAAGATGGTTGGAATGTAACTAAGTGTCTTAAAGGGGCACAACACACATCCGGCTTCTTCACGACTGTGTGACCGGAGGTTGGGGTGGGAGTGGGGGGTCTTACAAGAACGACGCGTTTAAAGTAACAAACTCCAGTTTGAGCTGGAATTTATTGAAGACAGGACACAACTGGAAGATATACAGTGTTCTGCATCTAAAATTAAAGTTTTTTTTGCTGGTCATCACTGGATAAGGGGAGAAATTGAGTGCTGTGTTAGTCTGGGGGCGGAGCTGACAGTGCAGACTCTTCCTGGATTGAGCTGTTGGCATCAATCTTACGCCAGCACGTTTCCACCCGCTCGTTTTCATGGGTATGGGAGGGGCTGCTGCAGACAGTGCAGGTTTTTAGAGGATTACTCTTAAATCCATGAACGGATCAAAATGCTGCTTAGGGGTTCTTTATAGTGAGGAATGAACAGTAAAATACACTTAAAACCTCAAAAAGTAGAACTTTCTTGATAGGGCCCCTTTAAAGTATGAGAACAAAAAAATGGAACAGAGTAGATTGATTTACAAGCTCTACAGCCAATCAGGACCAGAGACCGTATAAAGAGGGACTGCTCAAACCCCAGGCCCCACCCCCTCTTATTTTCCAAAAAGGAAGTACCCGATGGCTCCAAGAAGTCAAAATCTCATAGACTTCCATTGAGAAACAGACAGTTGTTTCTCAGATATTTCCCTTGTCATATTAATCGTTTTTGCTCTGATGAATTCTTCATAACACCTCTTTTTAATCCTATATATTACAAGTTATTCACGTTATAAACCAGGGGTCACCAACCTGGTGCCTGCGGGTAGCCCCCAAGGACCACACTAGGTGCCCTCAGGTCTCTTCCAAATATAGCACATCTCACTTGTGAGCTGTATATAAAATTAGGTTTTATTCTTTTTTTTAATATAAATTACACTTGCATTTACATAGATTTAAAAACTAAAACGTCTTAAAAATATGTTGATGATTCATGAACTTTAGAAAACTTTAGATGACCTCTGACCTACTCCAGTTCATAGAACATTAATTTTGTTAAAAATGCTGCAGATTTGGTCATTAGTTCAAATGTAACAAGATTTGTTTAAAAATATGCAAGTTGATTTTTCTTGAACATTAAATTATGGATAAACATTGTACAACATAGTGAAAATGGGACATTTTTCCATGAAATGTAAGAAATCATCTGAAAATTTAACTATTTCTGTAAATTTTTGAAGTGCTAGATATTAATATCTGTTTCCGAGCTTGTTGATATTGTTGATAATGATGGTGAAAAATCAGTGTCTTCACATAGATGAGTATCAATATTTATTATTAATATTGTATAACTAAGCAAAATTTGTTATTTCAAAATGGTAGCCCTTCGTATGACTCCGTACCCATGAAGTAGATCTCAGTTTCAAAAAGGTAGGTGACCCTTGTTATTAACTGACCAGTCAGATGCCTTAGTAAAAGCATGTAGTGCCCACTGGCCCCGCCTCAAACATTTGATTGACAGATTTCCCTGATCCACTTTCAGTCATAGAGGTGAGAACTTTGAAATGGCCGGAACAAGCTCACTCATGATTGGGGACAGTAGTTCCTCTAAAAATCGTGACTCAGACTACCCAGACTGATCGCTGTCGAATGGCGGTAGACGCATCAGGAAGTGAAGCAAGCACCAGAGGTAAGGCATTTTCAATGGTTGACGTTAACTCTTGGTTTGTCCAGTTCATATAAACAGTCAATGATCAGGATGCAGAACTCAATGCACTGTTAAAAAAAGTCAAATTAAAGTGAAAAAATCTACAAAACAGCAAGACTGCTAAAGCTGCACCTTGAAATAGTGTGAGAACAGTGTACATGCCTGAAAACAAGCCACCTAGAGGTAAAATGGTGAACTGACTTCAATTCCTTTAGTAACTCCAACAGGAAGTGAGAGTTTTCCTCCTTTCCTTACAACAGTTGTAGGAATGAGGCCTTCCAGTGGCTGCAGAAATTCCAAGAGGTGAGTAGAAGAGTTTTGACCTCAACATTCAGGGTTTTTGCTACACTGGCAAAGTGCTGGTGAAGGACGGTAAAATCAGTAGAATGTTCACGAAGTTTTGCCCTCTTTTGCTCCATTCACTGAAGTTAACTACAGGACGGACTCGGGACACTCATGATGACTATTTAACCACTTTAAATAGAGATTTGTGGTGGAAAATGTTTTCTAACATGAGGAACATCAGATCAAAGGCCTACAAAAGACAAGTTCCCTGAGAATAACGTCCAGAATGTGTCATCAAAGATTTCCATCCAGTGAGGGTTCGTGTCAGAGCCTGTGTAAGAAAGTTTTCACTTGTTTTACCTTAAAGCCAGATAGTTCCTGAAGACAACCTTTCATTCCGTCATGTGTTTGTGCTGCCTTTGCTGCTCTGCTGTGGGACACTTGGAACAGTGCTGGTGGTGGGGGTGGTGTTGGTGGTGGGGGGCTCATCATGAGGTGGTGCTGGTAGTGGGGGGCTCATCATGAGGAACCCATCTTCAGGTTTCTGACAATCAATGAGTGATTTTTGAATCTGTGTGCACTCCAGAATTTGCCTCCTGATACCAGCTACTGGCAAATCCCTGCCAACAGAACGGCATTATGGGATACCAGTCAAAAAGTGCGGGGAGACTTCCCCTCTTCCTCGTCCTCCACCTCATCAGTCGCTGCTCCTTTCACTCTCACTCCTTCTCCTACCTCTTCCTCCTGCCCCTCTAATCGCTTCCCTCCTCATCTTTTCCTCCCTCTCCCATCTCCTTTGTCCCTGTCTCCCCGTACACCCCCGTCCAACCTGCAGCCCCCACCCACACAGACATTTTCCTCCTCCTCCAACCTTCCACATTGTCCCCTTCCATCCTTCACCCTCCACTTACTTAACGTTCAATTCATTTTTATTCTTCCTCAAAATTGCCTTTTCCCTGAAACTTCCCCCTTTTTTCTGAACCTCATCTGTCACTCTTTCTCCTTTCGTTCTCCTCCTCCCTCTCTCCCCCTCCTCCCTCTTTGGTGCTTAGATGACAGTTAATCCCTGGTTGAATTATAATCTCACATTTCATCCTGATTTCATGCTTACAGGATTTTCCTTCAAATCACTACGCCCAGTTGTCAATCTCTCTCTCTATTTCTGTCTGCTCCTTTGTCTTCTTCCATCTCTCTCTCCCTCCCTGGAAGTCTCATTTTTCCCTAAACCTTTCTTTCCTCCTGTCATTCTGTCCTTCATTCAAGATCTTCATTCAAGAGTTTTTGTTTTTCTCTCTTTCTACTCTAACTTTGATTGTCACTCCATGGAGCGTTGTCAGGCTTTCTATTTGTTGTTGATGTTTGGACAAACGTGTTCAGGATCACCTCGGCTCTCCAACCACAGGCCTGCATTAAAGTTCCACTGCGATGACACAAGGTAACTTTTAGGAGAGTTTTCCTCTGCTGTGACCATAAACCTTGTTTGAGTAGTTTTTACCTTCAAGTATAAAATACCAAGAATATATTTACACTGGAAGCAGAAAGCTGAAGCCTGAGTCCCACTGGTCTGTCTGCGCTGCATCTCTGTTGCGTTGGCACAAAAAAATAGAACGATCATTAATCAATCAGAATGTTTACATCCGTCATGTCTGCATCTGATGCTACGTTCACAACACCCTCAGCAACACCCGTTCACGCGAACACGTCCAGAGTAAAGTCTATGCAAACACCTGCATAGGTGCATTTTTAGGGTTTAAAAGGTTTGCGTTCAGTTTGTAAAGCAGTCTCTGGTCTCCTCACACAAGACATGTGCATTAAGAGTTAAACTAGATGAATCAGGGACTTGGATTTGGTAGTGACGCATGGATGGCATCCTTAAGTGCCAACCGTTCAAAAACTGATTATGAAGGAGAAATTAATAATTGCAGTTTGTGCCCGGCTGGAATTCTATGACACCAAGTCTATACCACAGAATAGAGCTGATAAAGAAAAAAAAAACTAGAGCCAGATTCCTGAGATTTGTACCGCTTTAACGTTTCACAGCAAACCTCTTTCAACTATGAGTTCATGGGCTGTATCGGTACAGACATTCCTGTGAGAAGACCGTATGCTAACAGCATGTTCAAGAACTGTTCTTGCCCTGGAGCGGGGGTAACAAACTTAATCACACGGGGGGCCAAAATCCAAAACCCCCCATTAGGTCACGGGCCGAAAAGGATAAACATTTATTGAACACACTAAAACTACATTTTTTAACCTTTAAAAACATAACTTTTTAATATAACTTTGAATAAAAAAAGCAGGAATATTATTAATAACTTTCAATATTTTACTCTCCATAAAAATATATTTTGTCAAAATTATACAAGATAACATCGGGCAATTGATAACTATAAAATAAAATGATCTGGAGGGCCGGATCCGGCCCCCGGGCCTTGACTTTGAAACATCTTGCACTGGCATGTACCTTGCATGACGTCTATTTCTCGCAACAGAACGTAAACTTGACGGGGACATTGTTTCCAGTCCGTTGACACATTGACTTTGTGCCAAAAATCTGGAGAATCAGGTTTGGGTATTAAACTTAAAACTTCAGATGTATTTTCAAAATAAAAATGAATAAAAAGTCATTTCATATTTAAGGTGACATGCTCAGGCGATAATGTAAACTGCGAAAAAATCCTTCATGACACCAAACATCATTCAACAAAGACTCAGTGAGAAAGGGTGGAGCCTGATTGCCAAAGTTTTGGATGTTGATAGAAAGTAGAATCTGTTTTATCTTAGTTTCCTCTGGCCTTCTGAAGACAGGGGGGGTTGACCAGAGATGCAATGGTGACAATATAAGCTACCTGACATTCGTGAGCCGTACTCCCCATGCAGTGCAGAGGAGATGCATCTGAGACGGACCCGAGTAAATCAGTCGTGATAGTGATTTCTCCAAGTCAAAAGCATGACGTACTTGTTTTATCAGTCATCATTCATTTTGTTTCATCTCGTGCTTAGAGTCCAGTCCAGGACACCACAACCAGTTTTCTGAACTTCAGAAGTTGAGCTTCATAAATTCTGATGCTTTTTAGCTAGTATGGAAAAAAAAATGTCCATCACAATATAAATTAATCTATATCACAATACCGATAAAAATAACACGATATACCACTATAAAGCATATTTTCAGTTATTCTCTGAAAAAAAAGACAAAAATGTAATTACCTACTTTTCTCTGACTTTATTTTTCAAGTAACTGAATTGTTACAAATGAAAATATATATATATATTAAGTGTACAACAGTTTCAAGCTTTTTAGTAGGAAAAAAAAATGTACAAAAGTTCAGCAATAAAAGTACAGTTAAAAACGATAGAAACAATAGAAGGGAAATGGCATGATATACACTTATCTATCGCCCACACGATGTGTATCGTCATATCACCCAGCACTATTTTTAGTCAATGGCGAAAAGAAGCAAATAGGAAAAAACACAAATTTTCACTGCACTTTTCTCTACATTCATGCTCTCAACACGAGCAGAGAAAGCATACTTGACACTCGGACATTCTCATGGACTGGGTTGGAAGGCGTTAGACAGCTGATAAGTGTCTGCCCTTCATCTGCTTTGGTTTCGCTCACAGCACTTAAGGAAAAAGCAACAAAAGCAGCCCAAAAACCACACAGTTCCAGTAGCTGTTCATTTGGGGGCAGTGTTGTGCGAAAAAAGTGAAGTTGAGGATGGGTAAAAAAAAACAAAGAAGAAAACTGACTAGTCTCGTTAGTCTCTGACCATCAGGTATTAGGAAATGCATGACCGCCTCACGACCTCAACAGGATTTGTATTTCGTCAGATTTACTTTTTTTCCTCTCTTATTGCACAGCTTTAAAATTGTCTGACAAATAGAAATCATCTGATCAATAAAACACAACAATAAGTAAACTCCTTCATTTTTATGACTTTGTGTTATTAAATTGCTGATTATTGTTTTAGCAAACTTAAAGTTCCACTGCAATCATCTTTTGTAAATCATTCCCAGCTTTGCTTCAATTATGATTTTGCTGTTTTTAACTAAAAATCAAAGAACTTGCTTCTATTCATTAGGACAAAGTTTCTGCAGAGCGTCAGGCCCCATGAGAAAGAGTCGTGGGTGGGACCGTTGGTGTAGAGCAAGCTACTGCCCGGGGGGCATATCCAGCCCAGTAGACCATTTAATCTGGCCCACAGCACTGGAAAAAATTATGCTGAAAATCAATACTAATGTTTTGTGTTTGTGTTTATGCTCAGAAAGTTATTTGTATTCATGTTGTATTGAAAGTTTTGTCTTATTTCCAATTATTCCAACACAACAAATACAGTGTGTGTTTTCCCTGAATTACATAAATAAACTGCTGCAATCGTCCTTAAAATAGGGAAAAAAACCTGTTATTAAAGGGTAATCAAACCCTAAATCAACTGTTTTGTATATTGATAAATGAGGCTTTAAAAGTGCTGTCTGTTGGCCAATAACAATTTTTTGATCAATTAAAATAAACTTGTTTAATTCTTGAAACTAAAGTCAAAAACCGTCTGTGTGCTGCCTCCTACAGGTTGAAATGAGGTATTACAATTGAATTTTGTGATTGGTCAGACCATGCAAGTCCCCCGCCATGACCTGCAGCTTCAGTAATGATAACAGTCCTGTTCCTAAGCCCCACCCCTCTGACTGGATCTTCACATTTCAGCTGTGGGCGGAGTCAGCCTCCAACTTCCCTGTTTGGTTTCCCTTAAAATCATTTTAAAAAAGCATGTTTTTGTCCGGATTCCCTGTTGTTTCTTGCTCATATGAGGTTGCTGACCAAAACACTTCAAACATCTGATTCGGCCCATTTGTCAAGTTTTTGAACCCTTTGTGAGCCCCACCAATGGTGCAGAGCAACCCCGCCACCCTTCTCTCACCCCTGTTAAAAAAGAAACATGTTTCTTCTCCAACAGCATTTTTGTTGTCTGCTTCTGATAAGCAATAATTTAAATAAATAAATACTCAAATATGAAATTTTAAGCTGAATTGTCTTAGATGTGTCTATCATCAGAAAAATGTTACAAGACCATCTTATAAACACAATTTTCATCTGACTGGGTCTTTAAGGCCCGATCATCAACTCAAAGAGATTTCATTCTTTGCTAATTCCTTTCCTCACTTGCTGCAAGGTTCATGAAAGTCTGCCTTAAACTCATACAGTCAGTGCCTCTATCCTCACTTCTGGTTCTGTGACAGCTTTCTATAAAAAAACATTGCTTATTAAACCATATCCATATTTGGATTAAACATTGATAAATTGTTGACGTTGATCCAACCAATCAAAATTTGAGTTAGAGTCTCTGTCCCTTCATGAAGACGGAAGATGACATAGTCGCTTCTGATTTGATGGTCAATGCTCGCGCTACCAAAAGCTAACTTCTTCTGTACTTTGCTGTGTTGTGAATTCAGTCTATTTGAGCACCTCCAGGCCTCGAGGGCCGCAGTATCTGCATAATTTCCAGATGTCCATATGCCCTATTCATGACTGATTACCTAATCCAGGTGTATCCAGCCAATTAGAACATGTCAGAGCAGGGGATGTTGGAAAACAAAAAGGAATGAAACCCTCGAGGCCTGGAGTTGCCTATCCCTGATTCATATTATTAATTTATTATAGAACTCCTCCATTAAATAATACTCATGGTGTTAGAAACATAAAATAGTTCATACTGACGAGGATGGTTTTGGTGGAGGAAGGCTCTGAAATACACGGACCGCTGCTGCTCTCAGCAGTCAGTGTGGCTGAAACCGTCCTCTCAGTATGACATGACTCGAACGTTTCACTTCCATGCCACAACTGCTGAAGAGAGCAGCTGCGGTTGAAGGAGCACGAACCACAACTAACGATAGTCTGGGAGGGTCATAAGGTTTAGATCAACGTCACTGCAATCACAAGAAGAAGGTCAATCCATAGAAGGTGACGATGTTACCAACATGCAGGGGTAAAGTGAAAGTGTTGGATCAGCCTCAGAATGGGTTATTTTTTAGTTTGATGAAGAACCTGTGGCTGTTCCAATGATTCAAAGTTGAAGGAGTTACTAAACTTTCTTTACAGGGATGTCAAACTTCTAGATAAGTTTAAACATGCTAAAAAAAGGGTTAAAAAAGGGTTAAATGTAGGTGAATGACATGGAAGGTTGTTTATTTTTTTCCTCTGTAATCAAGATCAAAATCCTGACACGGCCTCAATTCAGACGCAGCAAATCAGACGCTAATTTTCCTGAAACACAAACTGACAGTTCCAGAGATGGAGAGTCAGAGATTCCCAAAAGTGTTGGGGGGGGGGGGGTTGTTCACATGTGCCTGGGAAAGGTGTGTTTGTGTGTGAGGCTGGCATCCATCAGAACAAAAGCTTGCCAAAAAAGCAGTAAGCACAGTGCAGGCAGAGAGGGAGAAGTAAACGATCGAGAACTGCTGCATGCTGATTATGTATGCGTGATTTAATCTGCAACTCAATAATATGCAAATATATTCATATGTTAGTTTCTTAATTAAAAATGCAAAGCAGCCCTTATGGTGATTTTTCAGTGATTTTCTGTTCAGCCTAACAAACGGAACATTTCGAGAAAAGCAACAAATTGGAGGAAAGCTGGTCTGCTGGAGGTGAGCAGGAAATTCAAATATAAATGAATTAATACGAGTGGGAGGAGAAGACCGGGGCGTTACTTATAAAACTGAACGAGCTTTCTAATGTCGAAATCTAAAAGTAATGCATGATTTCTGCTCTGCAGTTTGTGGACCTTTCTGGTGTCATATCTGGCGAAGCAGGAAAAATATTTCAACAGAAACTGACCAGCTCAAGCTCTAAACTGGGGGTTTCAAACTGGCGGCCCGTGGGCCATTTGCGGCCCCCAAGTGGATATTTTGTGGTAACAACCTTAACACGAAAGTTCAGTGTCTCATCATGACTGTGGACTTCATCATCATCACTTGTCCCTCAGCTCCATCTGAATGAACTCTTTTAGATACGTAGTTGTAGAAGCTAATCTTTCTTTAACTGTTCTGGTATCGCCTGTCCGTCCTGGGATAGGATCTCTCCTTCATGTGGGAATCCCTAAGGTTTCTTCTTTTTTCCTGACTCAGGTTTTTTAGGAGTTTTTCCTTTCCAGGAGGGAGGGTCTAAGGGCAGGGATAACCAGTTTATTTAGTCTGTTTAGTTTTTAACTATTGTTCATATTTTGAAGCCCAATGAGGCAAATTCTTTTGTGATTTTGGGCTATATAAATAAAATTGAATTGAATTGAATTGAATACTAAGTAATATCTTCTGCATGTCCATGCTTCTTTAATGACAGTTTTGTATTTGCTTTGTGATGTTTCAGCTTTATGTTTTAAACTTTGTATTTGCTATAGTCATTGGATCTTTTCATCAGAAAAGTCCTTAGCAACAGTTGCTAGCATCGTTAGCTCCTGTCGTTTCACAGGACATGCAGAAGATATTTCTTAGTAGTTCACAGACATGAACAAATGTTCAATAAATGTGTTCAGTAGACATGGACAATGGACAGTGGATGCAAAAACACATTTTTGCCCCAAATAGAACCCCATACAGCTCAGCCTCAGCCAGACCTTCAGTGGACCCGAGGTAAACTGAGTTTGAGAACCCTGATCTAGAAGGTGTCACAAACAATCAAAAAAATGTATTTTCTATTAAAAGAAGATACAAGAACAAATGAGAAAAAAATATATATATTTTAAAATATCAGGTCAGAGTTGAAAGTCCAACAGTCATAAAGAAACTTTTGACAAAAACTGAGAGTTCAAGGAGAAAACAAACAGAAAATAAAGACTCATAAACATCAGGATTATCCCCCAAACAAAGAACGAATGTGGCAGAAGAGAAGGCTTCAGTAGTGTTTCCTGTTACATCTGGAATCAAACTGACAAGGTATTTCTGGAATAGAACACAGGAGCCACAGACAAAGTTGGTGGTAGTATGATGATATGGCTATATCGAGGTTCAACTTTTGCGGTCTAGCTGTTTTGTGGATTTTTTTGTAATTTTACGTTCCTTTTTTTTAGCGTATTGTCTTCTTCAACCTTATTGGCTGTTGACCTTGTAATTCAATCTCCTCTGTGGCATGTCTCCTGTACAAATGTACATAAATCTTCAAGCAGTCAGATCTTTGTTTTCATTCTATAATACTGGAATTAACTTTCAATAAAGGTTTAAACTTTGAGTTTAAACAAGAGAGATGAAACTATGAAAATGTTCATGTTAGTCTGAGAAAAGTCTGTAATTAAGAGTTTCATGGCCTTAAAAGATCTGTAGCCCAAATTCACCTATCCCAGGTTATCTTTGGAGCTGAGAATAGAACAGATGAGGTTTCCTTTAGCAAGGAGCCTCTTTTTGGAACGCCAAATTACTTGGCAAGACCTTCAAATTAAAGGGGACAGTGAACTGAACTGAAATTATGATGAAAGACATGAAAAATGATAATTATTTTTATAGATTTGTTAACTTTGGTAAAATAGAAGTTCAATTTTTTATTTTCATTTTACCACTTGAGAATCAAAAATGACATGATAAACTCTGGCAAATTTAGATTCAACTTTCAATTAAAAAACAAAAACATATGCAAATAAAAAGTGTATCTGGTCAGAGTTATTTTACCCTCAGGTTTTAAGTGTATTTTACTGTTCATTCCTCTCTATAAAGAACCCAAAACAGCATTTTGATCCGCTCATGCATTTAAGAGTAATCCTCTAAAAACCTGCACTGTCTGCAGCAGCCCCTCCCATACCCACCAAAACGAGCGGTTAGAAACGTGCTGATGTAAGATCGATGCCAGCAGCTCCCTCCTGGAAGAGTCTGACCTGAAAGCTCCGCCCCCAGACTAACACCAACACTCTATTTCTCCCCTTATCCAGTGATGACCAGCAGAAAACTTTAATTTTAGATGCAGAGCACCGTATATCTTCCAGTTGTGTCCTGTCTTCAATAAATTCCAGCTCAAACTGGAGTTTGTTACTTTAAACGCGTCGTTCTTGTAAGACCCCCCCACCCCCCGTCACACAGTCGTGAAGAAGCCGGGTGTGTGTTGTGAACCAGTGTAGTGATGGCCAAACATACTAAAGCCAGATATATGGTATGTGCATCCGTCTTTGAAGAAGTTTAGATTATTTTCGTGAGGGAAATGCAGACATACTGCCACAGACTCTAGGATGACGTCATGAAGCGGACTCCACCCACACACAGCGGCAGGCGGAGCTTCAGGAATCGAGCCGTTTTACTTCCGGGTATGAACAAACTCACAAAATACAACTAATATTTCCTAAATAATTTGTTTTTTAGTGTTTCAAAGATAATATATGATTCACTCTGAAAGGCTTAAGAAAATCATGGTATGGCCCCTTTAAAATCCAATGACTCTGGTGCTAATTTTTCTTTTACTAAATTATCTTTTTTTTCTACCAATATGTTTACATCTGTTTACATATGTTTACATTGTTATTACTGTACATTGAGATTTTTTTATCATGTATATGTACATTGTGAGATTTTTATTTTTTATTATGTATACCCTGTAAGCTGCTGAAAGACTTAATTTCCCCAAGGGTACCATCCCAAAGGGATTAATAAAGCATAGTCTAAGTCTAAGTCTAAGTCTATCTTGATGGGTGTTTCTTGTTTTAGGTAGATTTAATGACTGTGGGAAATATCTAACTCAAACAGTAAGCCTAATCCAAATTCTACCCTTCTCCATTCCCCTACATTTGAAGGGTCAGTTTAAGTGAAAGTCGTGTCCAAAATAACTTTTTTTTACATTTCAGCCTACGAATGAAGGGATGTAAAGTCCTCCGTTGCGAGGCTAAACCACGTCATGCTGAGAAGCTTTTTCTTCTTTAAACCGCAGAGGTTCACATTTAAATGTAAGTAAGGTCTTTTTGTTGTAGCATGACCTTTTAAAGTTATTAAAACGCTTTTACGTAAGTCCAAGCACTGGAAGCTCCGCTCTAATCCTAGCGGACCGGTGATTATTGATGACATCATTCAACAAAAGTGACGTCCAAAATGTGAGACAGTATTTTTTCATAACTTTCCGTCTGGAGGGACAAATGAAGGGAAATGGAGAAGGAAAGAATTTCGACTGGGTCTAAAATGCCTCCATTCTGGAATTTTACCAATAAAACCTGCTCTTATTTTGAAACTTGGACTGGGTTTATTTTACCAGCAACAGTTGAGTTTAGCGAAAACTGAGAACATCTTGATAGAAACAGAGAAGTGATGCACAGCGACGCAGAAACTTCATTTCTTTGGTCTTTCTTCAGTAATGCAGTACCTTTGAATTTATGCTTTACTAACTGTGCTTTCACAAAACACAAGCTAGAAATAAAACTGTTTGTTAAAGTAAAAATCAAATCTGCTTGACAAATGACTTCAGGTAAATTCTCCTTAAACAAATCTGAAAACTGTGTCTGCAAAAGTGGTTACGAACACCTGCTAACACACATGAGGAAAAGCCAGCAGGCTCATCTCAAACATCTCTTTCAGTTTCTAAGATTCCCCATCAGATCTGGACGAGGCCACACCTGCTCTGAGTGCACACTGGACTTTATCTACAGAATCAGGAACTTTGCATTAATGTGGATTTTTCAGAGCAAGTTTCAGTCTTTCTGTGAAGGGACAGCATTTTGTTATTGCTGTGTTGGTGGAGGAGGGAGGCGTGCACGCTTGTAAACAAAATCCCCCCCACACACACGTGAATGATGTCTGGTATTTTAATTAGTCACTTTCCCATCTGACACAAAATGGCGGCCGTAGTGTGGCCGTCGGAAACACTTTAGAACGAGAGAAGCAGAGACTGATCCCACGGCGACACAAACTAACATTTCTTATTGCTGCTCGTTTTTAACAGGTGAAGTGTGAGGAAAGCAGCAGAAAAACAGTGGTGTCGGACGCACATTTATGTAACGTTTCAGGAGTGAGTCAGTGAAGCATCTACAGAACATGAGTAAACACACAGCTGTGTTTGTGTGTGCCTCCAAAATGAGGTCATCCGTGGCTGAAGCCGCTCTTTGCTGCTGGACAATGGCAGCTTTCACGCCTAAACTCAAGTTGCTGCTTCACGCCAGGCCAGATTGGAATCAGGAAACCGCGGCGCTGCAGCCCAGCGAGCGATCGAGCGCGCTCCCTAACCTGCTGCGTCGGGGGCAGATGAGGCCCGTCTGACAGTCGTGAGGAAAAGGGCTTTGTGTTGTTATTAGGATTGTGCACTTTGGGCATGTTTGCAGCAAAAGTGGATTCTAATGTGATGTCATAAAGAAAGACGGTCTTCCATCTCTGCCACCACGCTCTTATTTCAGTGTCTGCCAAGCACCCCCCCCCCCACACACACACAAATTTGTTTCCTGTTTTATTTGATTTTCAGTACAAAGCTCCATTTTTTCAGACAGAACTGATGGGTATTACAATGCTTTTATATTTTCATTAGCTTTGTCTAAATCAAATTTAAATTCTTTACATTTTCTTGCTAAAACATTTATTTTTAAACACTCTTAAATATATTTAATTTTGTTTTTAACTATATATATATATTTTTCGCAATGTTTATTAATTTATTATGTTTTTTATTTACTTTTTCTTTCAATATTTACAGATTTTTATTGACTTTAATAAAAAAAAGTTTTAATTTAGCTCAAATATCCAAAAAAACAATGAAGAAAAACTCTTTTGATTTATTTGATTTGACTTATTTATACACAAATAAAAAGGAAACAAAAATTAAAGAAAAAATAAAAATACAAAAAGTAAAATCATGTGATGGTCTGTTACAGAAACCCAACTGGGTTTATTCAAGATGGTAACACCTCTGACGAAAAATAAAATAAAATACAACAAATAGAGAACTAGATTAAAGAATCTGAAACAATACCCCAAACAAATCTAACATAACAATTGCAAATTAAATGGATTTTATGAAAATTTAATTAGCAAACATATATATATATTTAACAAAATCAAACTCCATTTTTATACATTAAGATCAAAATCTTTTTTAGGCTAATTTTATTGAATATTGCTATCAAGAACTAAAACTCATTTAGGAATTTGTTGCCATGGTAATGGAAAGAAACTCTAACATCTTGTTTTAATTTGTGAGAAAAGAGATTTCATTCAAATTGCAATTTTTATTTGTTCACTTGTAAATTCATGAGCACAACCAGAGAACTCTGACAACAATGAGCAGCTCTGGGGCTCTTTCCTGCCGCTGAGCTTCAGCTCGGCGAGGACACAAAGCCAGGCCGGCGTGGAGGCACTGACCTCAGCGGCGTCCAGTGCCTCTGCAATTAGCGGCGACACGGAGCATGAACCGGGCCTTATCAGCGAGCATCAGTGCCGGACCTCGCTAATCCTCTCGAGGCTGAAAGGTGTGGGGGGGATCCCTGCGTGCAGCAGTGAAACTCTGCGATAAGCAGCAGAGTGGGATCTGTTTTAATAAAGGTTGACTCTTTTGTAAACCTGTGCCGGAATATTTAATCCAGCAAACTATGATCAAAATTCAAATCTGATCAAAGCAGGACCTGGCAGCTCTTCCATAGTGCCAGGAGCTGCCTGTAGGGGGCAGTATGGCTCACCAAACGGCTTCATGGAGCCCCCCCTCTAACCAACCACCCACACCCCCTCCTCCACCCGCAGGCCACCGGGGACCGCCGGCTCTCTCCTACTGTGCCTTCTGCAAGACCTGGCTTAATTTAATTAACGCTGTCAACTTTAAACAAAACCACATCTGAGGATGAGGGAGCGGGAAAGAGCCAGAGAGGAGCCGATCGCCCAGGAGGACTCGCCAGTCTCAGGGCTTCACGAGACATTTGACATTCGCCGAGTTTGGCCCCTGAAACCCAAACACCAACGCAGACGGAAGACCTTCACTTCAGTTCGGCCCGTTTGCTCTCTGAGCTCTGAAAAATCCTCCATGTTTTTCTCTGAGACAGAAAAAATGTTCATTAAACCGTCACTGAGCGTAGCAGCTGATTGGACACTTCAAATCATTTCTGCTCTTCTTCATGTAAAAGGGGAAAATTGCAGAGTAATTTCTAACCTTTTCTTGATGTCAAAACTTCAAATACTCATCTTTTTTTGTCATTTATTTTTTTTTAAAAACAAAGCAGCTTTTAGGCAGAAACACACAAAATATAGATAGTCATGTTTTTCGGACAATATCTGCTCATAAATATCTATAAAATAAAATGTCCATATAGTATATATATATAAAAACAATTATACAGCTATTCTTGTATTAAAATTCACATCTGAAAACTGAATGTAATAACCAGGCAGCAGGAGTTTCTCAAATGTGTCTCCGTGTGAGCAAGTTGGTCAAAACAAGCAAAAAAGAAAACTCTCAAAATATAATTTAGCAAACTAAATCTGCAACATATAATAATCAGTTGATCTGTGTTTGCCTTCATTTTCCTGATTTCATTACATTCCTTTCAGTAGAAAGTATTCCCCGCACACGTCCGCGTGTTTGGATGTTTATTCAGCCTGCATTAGCAAAGCTCGGAGGATGAGCCGCTCTCTCTCAGCCCCAACAACAAATTAACCAAAACCATGATATCTGAGGGAGCGCTCTCACCGCCCCACACCAGAAAGAAATCAACAAAGCAGCCGCACTCCTCAACCTGCTAATGTTAGCCACCGATGCCTAATTTCCTTTTGATTACAAAGACGTCCCACGCTCTCCTCTCAAGTGACGTTTAATTGTTTCTCAAAGTAAATCATCAGCTCAGCAAACTACATTTGACAAACAACAATAACAAACTTGAGGCGCAGGGAGAAAAAAAAGGAATGATTTAATTAAAAGATAAATAGTCCTCACTCGGTGTTGATGTGAAAACAGAAAATTGAGAAGACTTTTGCCTAAAATGATGTGTGTGTTGTTACATCTGGGACCAAGTTTAACATTCTTCTAAAAGAATTTCTAAAGAACAATGTCAGACATTGGAAAAACGGCTTCAGTGTCTGGGATCAGATGAAACTGAAGAGTCAGTGCAGAAACTCAGCAGCTTTGGACTCAGAGATGACAGAGGAGCAACGAGTGTCTGCAGAGGAGCACAGACAAACTCTGAAAGTTCCTTTCAGAATAAAGGTAGAGTGAAGTCTGACAAGCGGGCCTCCAGCTTCACCGCTTCTTCCCTGAGAAGGTCTGAGAGAATCCGACTGATGCTCCATGTCTGTCTCCTTTAGAGGTGAAAGGTCAGCTTTAGGGACAGGTTTGTCTGGATGTCTCTCCTGGACTTTCTCAGAGCTGAAATTCAGGAAATGATGAAGATCTGACACCATTTTCTGTTTCTCTCATTTGAAACGTCTCAGGACTGTAGGAAATGATGAATCTAGTCGTGATTGTCTCCTTCACAGCAGCAGAGAACTTTCTAGTAGTAAAAAACTGTTGACAGCTCTTCGATGGAGATTGATCGTGAGTAAGCCTAAACTAGCGATGATGACTACGTTTTTAATCAAAATCAATACTTCTTTGTCTCTTTAAGAGTCAGGATCTTGAAATAAATAAATTATTATTACAATGAGTCAAAATTCTTTTGTGCTAAATTCTTGACAGTAGACCCTTTTCACGTGACGTCACACAAAACAGCGAGTGAGCAGAGTGACTTCCAGTTTTATATCACGTCTATGGTGTCTGATCCCTTTGGGATAATAAAGGTAAACATAATCAAATTCATTTGAAACTGTCAAAAATATTCCTACTTAAATCATTCATATTTTTTTTTACAATTACCCCTTAAAATACTCAGAAAAACAACAGATACCTCTGATTACAACAACTACATTTAGCCTTGAGTTCAGTTAAAACACACGCGGCCAACATGCAGCAGAGAGAATCTTAGCTGCTCCTCTTACATGAATTTCATCAGTTTTTGTGCTCCATAAACACGTGCAAACAAAAATCAAGCGAAATAGAACCTGTTAGAATATCTGCTCAAATGAAAGGTCAATATGATCAATAGAACCTCCAACAATGAAGATTATTCAAATTTGTATTTAGATTTTGTTAACGATCTAAGACAGGAAATGAAAGTCCAGTTCAGCAGGACATTCATAGAATAAATATTGTACATTTTTCTGCAGAAACTGGTATAAGATTACCTTTTATTTTTTATGTAAAATTGTGTTAAACAGCGTTCAGTTGTCAGCTTTGCCGCTCTAAACCTGAACACTAGAAGTCACTATTCACATTTTTTTCTCTGTCACCATTTTGTCTGACGTCACCGTGAAAATGGTCTACAAAAAAGCTCAGATTCAAGATTTAAGATAAAAAAAAACTTTTACTGTAATTTTTTGGTTCAATTATTGAAATATTATTTCAATGAATTCAACAAAAGTTGACAGGTTAGACTAGCATTCATTGTCATTATAATTTAGTTTAATGTTCTAAGAATAAATGCTTGTTTTAGACTTTACGAGGATTTATTTAGATGGACCAACTTGTTCTAAGATTCTGATTTTATTCACATTTGGTTCTGAAATGAGTCGTTTCCACTGATTACACTGGTTTTAGTCATTATCGTTAAAATGAATCAGGTTGATAAAACTCAAATAATAACTCACAACATACATTTTCTTGGGCTGAAAAACATTTGATATGATTGACATGATATGATGTCATTTGATATCAAGTATCAAACAGTTAAGTTTTTATCTTGTTTTTCGCTGTTTGAATGCTTGTGTGTAAGTATTTGTTTCTAGATTTTGACATCTAATTGTAAGATTTCTTAAATAGTGGATGGAGGATTTGACTACTCTCTAGTCATTTTCATCTTAAGATGAGTGTTCTTTTCCCTCCATCAAACTGACTGAAGAAAAGCAGGACCTGATGCCTCAGAACTCTGGGTTTCCCACTGCTGTCTTTGAGGAAAAGCCTCTGAACTTCAGCAGCAGCAGCAGCTCCTCCCTGCTGCGTTCATGGGACAAATGTTCATGTCACCTGACCACAAACACAAAGTTAGAGAGAAGAGACTTAAAATCTGGACAGTCCAGAGGTGGACAGGAGTGTGCAGGTCATAGGAGGAGTTAGGTGCAGCACAAACACACAACCACCGCTGGGTATAGGTTGTAGCGCTGACATCACTGACCAGGAAGAGCAGAGCGGCTACAGTCCATTCAGGAGCAAAACCTTTCTCTGGTGGAGAAGAAGAGAACTGCAGTCAAAACGGTACAAATGCTCCCTCCTGCAATTCACACCATTTTTCCATGACGGTCGACAGGAGCTTCTGCTAGAGCTTTTTTTGTTTTTGCCATCATGGGTAAAATAATAACCTAAGAATATGACCCCAAGTTTCTGCTAAGAAGAAGCCAGAAGTTAGTAGAAATACACTTCTGTAATATATCTGTTGTTGAGAGCAAACAGAGGGAAGACTCTGTGTGTGTGTGTTGTGTTTATTTTTATCTCTACAGTCTGTTTAGATAGAAAAACATGATCGCATTTATCAATCGTGGTGTTTTATTGTGAAAAAATGGTTATATTTTGAAAATAAACCCAATTTTCTCGTGTATCTTGATGGAACTTCCTGCCAGAGTTGACGCGGATCACTCGCGGCTCGCACACCGCGGCGCTCCAGGTCTGGTGTGAACTACACCATAGGTTGACAAGGATGGAAGCGGGCTCCATTTCCTCAGATTCTAAACTAAAGCGGTAATGTGGTCCGAGTCGTCGTTTCACAAACAGGATCAAGGAGGACAGAGTAAGATCACAACTAAGATAAGTCTCAATGAAGAAAAAACGGGATGTGTCAAGGACATGGTTGACGTTTCCATGGTAACCGATGCCTCCTAATGATGAACCAGTTGCAGGTGCATTCCTGTGACGAGGCCTTACACTCACCGGGAAGACGCATCTGCGGCGTCACAGCCAGGCGTTGTGTCCCACACAACACTTTCACACTCATGCAGATAATCCTTGGTTAATGCTGAGGGGCGGGGCTTCATTGACTCTCGCGTCTCATGTTGGTTATTTGTTAAAAACTCTTTGTAGATGGAGGACCATCATAAAACAGGTGAGCTCTGGAAAGGCGCGACAGTGGACCGGATCAGAGATTCAGAGCGCAGCATCGCCGTGGCTCCGTCAGCATCTCCGTCAGCTGAGTGTGTGAGGACGTGCTGGAGGTGTGTGTTTGTTGGTGGCATTTCTCTCAGCAGGAGCTCCTGCAAGCAGGTCAATCACCTCCTGAGAACACGGCTGAGGCGTGACGTCGCTCTAAAGGTTTGGCGAGAAATAGCCAAATATCTGTGCAAACGAGAAGCAGAACACACTGCTTCCTGGCGCCAATCAGCAACTTTTGTTTTTTTTTAACAAACTTTGTGTGGAAACAGAAACATTAGCGTTCAGTTTTAGAGCAGAAAAGGAATCAATTTCATTCAGAAAAACATCCTCTTTCAACCAAACACAGGATAAAGCAGCATCAGCAGAGACATGGAAGAAAATCACATTTTTAACACAGCATTGCAGAGATTTTTTTCTTTTTGCTAAACTCGAGTCAAAATAACAACAATGTCACTGTTGGACATCATGTCCCAAATTTCCTCTGGATGCAAACAACAGACGATCAACAAGCAGACACATGGCGCTCTTCCTCCGCCCTCCTTTTCCTTTTTTTTTTTTTTTTACATCTTTCCTGTCCTGATTTCTAATCGTTCTTCCTTTCCTGCCCCCCCCCCCCTCACACACACACGCTGAAGTCACAGAATGGGGAAGGAAAGGGGAAGGAAACAGGGACAATGCCAGCCGAGGCCACAGAAAGACGGACTCCTGCCGAGCCAAAGTGCCGACCGACACGCTGTACATTCAGCCGTCGCTGTAACTGCTGGTGAATAAGGTCAGCGCAGCGGCGAAACGCTTCGCTGCAACAATTCTGACAGAACACAGCCAAGAAACGGCCAGGAGGAGCGACACGCCGTTTTCTGAGAAAAGCAAACCTTCACACCAAACATAGAACTGTAGAAATAGATACGACACTAAAGCAAACCTGAAGGGTAAAAAAATATAAAATAATGATGAACATCTGCTGGATCTGAGGCAGATTCCAGTGATGATGAGCATCAGAGAACCAACCGGATCCTGAAACCAACTCTGTACACAAAATACCACTTTAGAAAGAAAAAAAAGGTAAAAAAATGATTAACAAGATAATTTAAAAGAATTCAAAATGCTAACCTGCAGTAATACATAGCTGGTACGTCTGCATAACCTTTAATAAATGATTTACATTCCTTGGCATTTACTCTCAAATGTACCAGAATAAAACTCTGCCCTCCACTAACAATAAAACAGTTTGTGTCCAGGCAACATCTCCAGCTCGCTCCACAAATGCAGCTCTGTGACTTCAAAGGTGCAAAAACATCAGCAGCCGCGCTTCACACTCAGCCCAGCAAACAGCACAAACGCTGGCATGCTATCACTTACTGACGACGGCAGGCCGGGGGGGACCTTTCGCACTTTTTTTGTGTGGATCTCTGCAAGAGAACAAAACAATAAAACAATACATGAGGCTTTTCCGGGCCAAGAGGCTTTTTTTTTCTGTTTGAGTTTAATGGAGAGGAAGGCCACTTTTCCCACCACCATTAATATCCTCACAAAGAAACAGCAAACAACACGAGAAGGTGCAGAAAAATTCCAGATGGACAAAACAGGACAAGGTTGATTTTTTGTGGAAGGAGGGACGCTATTTTTCAGGGTTTCTCTTAAAGGGAGGGAGGCAGAAGTCCATTATTTTGCAGCAGAAAAAATAATGTATTTTTTTATTTTGGAAATTGGCACGGATGTGTGTGTGTGTGTGTGTGTGTGCACTCTCAAGGCTAAAGCTACCAAGGCTGAGCTTTGTCCCTTTTTAAAAGACTGGCCTGTTTGAAAGCCGCACATGCACACACACACACACACACACTCCTGCAGCCTAACACAGGCCGTCATACGGCTGGTTTCAGAGAACATACACCGACTCTGAGCGCCGATCAGTCAGTCTGAAGGCTTCACGCTGCTCTCTGCAAAGGCGTTCTGCCTGGAGAAGAGAGCTGATGATTCCCTCGTTCTGCTGATGTCTTTGATGCAGCAGCGATAAAAAAAGTTTCACGCTCCTGAAGCCACACGAGCAAAGATTTTTTTGAGCTCTGCACTTGGAACTAATGATGTCAGAGTCACACTGAGTTTGTGCTGTTCATGACGCTTATGGCTTCAGTTTCAGGTCACAGCAGAGAATAATGCCTCGATTCTTGTTCTAAAACTGAACCCTACGTTACACCGTACAACTGAATTATGGGAAAAAGGGTTTGTTACATCGCTGCACTGAAAAAAGGGAAACATTGGATCAATTAACAAAAGTTCATTTAAAATGAATAGTTTTGTCACAATTAAAATTTTAAATTGATAATTTACTCAACTCAAATGTAACAAATTACAAAACTTTTGTTAATTCATCAAATAATTCACTTTTTCAGTGCACATACCATGAGGTTATAGGTGTCCAACACAACATTTAAGAATCATTTATATTTATTGCTTTAATCCAGGTCGAGTATAAGAACATTTGCATTCAGTCATCTGCCTATTTTATTGTTTTTTTTTTTAATTTTTCATTCTCTCTTAGTTAGAATGTACAATCCATGCAATCTACGGAGAGAACAGGAGTAGTCTTATAAACCTTTATCACATTTTTATTTCATGTGATACGAATAGATGACTACATAAGTGGGTATAATCCAAATAGACATTAAATGAAAATCTACAATAAAAATAATACAATCTGGAACATTATATTTACATCAAACATATCAATCATTTTGTTTTTACATTTAACTT